>NC_050573.1:333732297-333862297 GCF_011100635.1 Trichosurus vulpecula
TGTGGTCTCTGCAGCTCCCAAAACACCCTCCTGAGATTTATTGGGTTAAGATTCAGAAGCTATATCAGAGAATGAGCCCCTGGATATCTGAGGAAGGCCAAACCATCCTACATTTGGCTAATATTGTAAGGCTGACTCCAAAAAAAGATTCCCATGGTGAGGGAAAGTGCACACACACACACACACACACACACACACACACACACACACACACTTTCCCTCAAAGTCTTTCAAAGAGTTATTTCTGACAAGTCAATGTCAGAAGAATTTTTCGGAGGCCTCAACAATATGGCCATACCTTGTCTAGCATATGCTTCTGGTATATTCTTTCAAAGGAAGTGTAAGGCATAGATGCTAAAACTCACTAAGTACTATCCACTACATGTTCTAAACCAACTAACAGTTCTTCCCTGCTGTTTTGCTACTGTCCAGGGTGCTGACATTCAGAGAGCAATTAGGATCAATGTGTGGAAGTTATAGCAAGTGAGACTGAAACACGAATTAAAGAATGTTCTAACAGTTTAAATAGAAAAAAAATGTAATGTGCTGTGAGGTATCACTGAAGAGATATTTAATCTAAATGATCATCTATCAGAAATATTGTAGAAGGGGTTATGTGAATTGGAGGATTGGATGAGATGACCTGTAGTACCATACTGGTTCTGAGATTCTGTAGGTAGAAACTCCCAGCAGGCAGATGACAAAAAAGCACTGGAGTAAGGAAAGAAGTCAGGCTAATAAGTAGAAAACTGAGAATTGTCCGTATACCAAAAAAGTTTAAGCTGTGAGAATGAGATGGGCAAAGGGCTAAAAAATAAGCATTTAAGGAATAGAAGAGAAAAGCTGATTTTATGAAGGAGAAAGTTTTTGACACGGTAAAGGAGAACACTATAGTATTATTTCTGTTTGTCTGGGGTTTTTTTGGAGGGGGAAGGCAGAGCAATTGGGGTTAAGTGACTTGCCCAAGGTCACACAGCTAGTAAGTGTGTCAAGTGTCGGAGGCCAGATTTGAAACTATAGTGTTATTTCATGAAAATCAAGAGAAGTAGAAATTTTCAGGAAGTAGATGTTCAACAATTGAAAATATTACACAGGTCATGGATAATAAGGACTGAGAAGAACTTTGGGTCTGATAACTAGGGTTTGATTGGTGATCTTGGAGAGAAACAATTCAGTAGAATGGAGAAGTCAGAAGCCATATTGTGGAGATTTAAGGAAAGAGAAGATGAGGATGAGGTTTAAGCAGGGCCTGTTAAATACTAGTTAGAGAAGGTTGAAAGAATGCATAATGAAATGATAGTGTCTAAGTGGAACAGTATTGTCAGTTGAAAGATTTTGTTGTTGCTTTTGAAATAGTAGAAGATCTATCTTGCTTACATACAGAACAAAAGGAAGCAGTGAAGGGGTGGAGAGGGAAATAGAATGAAGATGCTGTTGTAGCTCAGAGAGAAAATTTCTAAAGGATATGTCAAGGGATAGAATAGAGGGTGCATGCTAGATGATTTACCTTTGAGTGATGGTGTATATTTGCTCTGATATGGAACAATTTTTAACAAATATAATAACAGAGGCAGAGATTTTTTGAGAGAGTATGGTAAAAATGAGGGAAAATAATGTTTGATATCTACATTTTCTCAGTTAAAAAAATCCAATTGGAAAGAATACAGTGCAAGTGTATTTGTAAGTAGCATTTTAACCAGAGCCAGATTTTTACCTAAAAGATCCATGTAAGGCATGTTAATGAAGTAATCCAAATTAAGAAACCAAATCTAAATAAAAGTAGATGCTACTAACAGGGCCCAGTGTGCAGAAAGATGTGTTCAATTAATTGTATATATAGTTCCATCAATTTTCCTTCAGAAAAATACTAGAAGTTTACTTATAACTCATTAACCTATGATCACATCAACATTTCCTGGATAGGAAAATGTAATATTCAAAGGGTACTTCTCTCATTTTGAAAATATAATGTATTCCACTTTGAGAATGAAACAGAACAGATAAATATGATTGCACAACTCTAACTTTGAGCTAAAACCGGTCTTTTGCTATGTGTTCACATGACTGTGGGAGAAGAGAGGACCCCACTGCAACCATTCAATCACAAATAAAGATTAGGGCTATCAGTTTGAATGGAAGTTATAGCTGGAAATTCCTCCATGGTAGAAGCCTAAATCAACATGGTCATGCACATGATATGTATTAACATTCTCAGTTTTCTAAATTAATGTTACTCAACTCTATTCAGTTTAAATGGAGATTGTTAGAAAGTTTAATCATGGTTTTAATCTAGGCTGCCAATAGGTAACAGTAGAGATGTCCAAATATATCATCTTCTTGGTGCTGTTTACTTTGGACAACTCTTATTTCTCCATCCACTTAGCTGCTCAGCGGGGGACATAAATACAATGAAAATAATTTATCATTATGCCCAGAGACTGTTTAATAGACTTCTAGTATCTGACAAGGCAGTAGCAGCTTTTCAATTGGAACCAAGCTGCTTCTTCATTGATTCATGGCTGCCAAACGGAAATTGTTTCCATTACTCCCCTAGTGAGGTTAGCCACACTTCTTAAAGGTGCATTTCAGGATCAGTCAGCTGCTTCTGGGACACTCTACATGAAGTTAAGCAAAGATTACAGATAATTTTAGATAGTTCATTGTTATTATCAGTTCTGTATCTTGATTCCCATATGTTTTCTTTTCAATTATGATATAACACTGCAGATGAGATGTTATTATTAGGACGACAGTGGAACTACTAGCACATTTTCCATTTGGAGCTCAGCTACATCCAAAAACCAATGAGGCAAGGTTTCATCAATGGCTTCTAAAATTAGATGTCTAAAAATGAATAATGCACTGCCAAAAAATGGCCAATAATATTAAAATAACATAGCAATCTTCCTAAAGAAAACTAGTCTTACAAAACAACTATAGACATACCTATAGACATGCGGGATCAACATAGATTTAGATAGCTTTATAACACATACCTTCATATATCTGTTTGTTTTTCATATTTAAATGTTTCCCTTCCTTTTTGTTCTCCCCCAAGGATCTTTTATTGACCAAAGCAGGAGGATCACTGACTGTATACATACATAAATAAAAAAACAAAGCCTAACCTAAACTCTCCTAACCACAGCCCTGTGAAGTAGGTAGTGGAACATTGTTATTTCTGTCTTTTATAAATGAGCCTCAGGGAGATAAAGTGTCAGAACATTTACTCAAGTCCAGATCTTCTGACTATAAATCTTTTTACTGCATCATGTTGTACAATATGGAAAGAAAGATCAGGTTTGAGCCACTGTCATCTAGATTTCTTTAATCCAGGAAAATTGATTAAATAACGTATAAAATGGGGGGGATTGGCCTCTAGGGGCTATTCTTAAAGCACGTATAAAAACTCTCTGCCTGATTCCAGTCCACCCTGTGGAAATTTGTGCTGAGCATGCATAGGGGCTTGTACTGTGTGACAAGGAAGTGATGCTCAACTGAATGCTGAGCGGGAACTTAGTAAATATACAAGAGGGGAGAATCACCTCTCTGCTCTTTTTCTCTTTGTAGCTACTACAATATCGACAATAATTCATACTGATATAGAATTCTAAAATTTACAAAAAAAACTTTATATATAAAGTTTCATTTTATCCTAAAAAGAAACCTATGGATCACAATTTTACAGATGAAGAAACTGCCTAGGAGAAGTTAAGTGACTTGTCCAGGTTTACAGAGCTAGTAGGTATTTTGAAACCCAGGTCTTTCTGACTGGAAGGCCAATGATGTCTATTCACTAGGTCATACCACCTCTTACCAAAATGCAAAGGAACATTGATTAATTTTAATATACTCAGGATCTTGGAAAAATGCTAAGTAAAAATAACCATCCTTACCTTTTTAGAGAGGTGGGTACTAATAACATCGATTGTGGTATGGGGGTCACTGTATTATCTGTTTGAATGGTTTACTTTGTTACAAGGAAGTGTTCAGTGATGAAGACAATCTAAGAAGAAAAGGATTATCATTTGAAAATGAACAGTGACAAAACTTTTTAAAAGCTGTAATATCAGCTCAAAAGATGATTTTTTAAAAATAAGTACTAAGAAAAACTCATTTCTGAAGCAGGGCAATTTCAAACCATGCTAAAATTATCTAGTCTAGAATTTACTTATTTTGTTGGTTTTAATGACACAATGAGAATAGGACTGCAAAAGGTGGCAAGGAACACTGTAGTGACAATGGCCACTTGGTGCTTCACTAATATCCCCAGTCCAGTATTCACCCAGAGCAGCTGTAGAGAGAAAGGTCAAGAAACCAGAGCTGCCAGGAGCATATAAAACAATGCAACTGACAGAAAAAAAACAACTACTAAATGTCTACCAGAAGAAAATAGTTTGTTTGACTCTTGAAGTATTTGTCTCTTTTACGAAAAATTGTCCAGCAACCTTCTGACTCCCTACCATTTAACCTTAAATACTGGCAAACTCCTTGCTAGGCAAGACTAACACATTTAGGAAAAGTTACAGTTTCAAAGAAAGATAAATTACTGGGTGATTATTCACTTTATGATAGGGTTCTTTATTCCAAAGAATGACTCATAATATTATGCTTCAGAAAAAGGTCCCTAAAACTCATAGAATATAATTTGATTTACCCATAACTTTTTAAAAACATATCCATTACAGAAACTGAAAAATATGTCTGTTCTCTCATTCAAAATAACTAATTTTATGATGTTTCTTCAGTATAACACCTATTAATAATATAGTTTTCTGACAAAATGCCATTGAAGTTTAATCCTATTTCATTCATAATCTTAGAAAACTTCACCTTCCTTGTAAATTATTCCAAATTTCGATCATGAGAACTGTGGATTTTTGAAATTTGCTATTTTCAAATGTCAGGACAAGATTTTCTTAATTTTACACTTGGAAGTAAGCATATAAATTATTCATGAAGAATTATGCCGTAGGATGACTTTAAAAAATCTTCAATTGCCATGTTTTGCTATTATTAATTCACATACCAAATGAATAAAATTTAAAAAAAAATATCAACTTGATAGTTCCAATAATTTTTCTCTTGAACTAAGATAAGTTCAAAAATTCAATGAATTTATGATCTTATCAGTGTGGTGTTTTTTCTACACCAACACAAATCACAACCCATTAATTCCTTTTTCTCCTGTGGGATTCTTACACACATCTTTCCATAAATCCTTCATGTATGATCTACTTATCAAACATGCTGGAGGACTTCCTCTCAGTCTATTAACATTCAGGGGACATCAGCACAATGAGAGAAAGAGTAACATAGTGGGAAAAGGTGACCTCAGAGTCAGCATTAAGAAGACCTGGGTTCAAATTTGGTCTCTGATACAAACTAACTGTAAATCCTTGCAAGCCACTTATGTACAAATGCTAAGCACCTGATAGTTACCTAGTAAATGTTTGTTCCCCTACCATCACCCCATGCCACTAGGAAATGCGCCAAAACTATATAGCAGAACCATTGTAGCTGTTCCATGAAACAGATGCATCTTTTCTGAGCTCTCAGTTATAACCATTTTCTCTGACTATCCCCCAACCCTGGAATGATGTTCCTCCACTACTCCAACTATTGACTTCCTTGGCATCCTTTAAGTCCCAAATAAAATCTTACCTTCTACAGGAAGCCATCAACCAACCCTTCTTAATTCCAGTTACTTCACTTTGTTAATTATTTTCTATTTATCCTGTATAAAGACTGCTTTGTATATATTTATTTGTATGTTATCTTTTCCATTAGATTGTTAGCTCCTTTAGGGCAGGGACCATCTTTTGCCTCTTTTTGTTTCCTTAGCACTTAGAACAGTATTTGGTACATACTAGGTGCTTAATAAATGTTTAATGAACAAATCAAAACAACTCTTAGGTACCACATCACACCTGTCAGATTGGCTAATATGTCAAAAAAGGAAAATTATAAGTGCTGGGGAAGATGTGGGAAAATTGGAACACAAATGCATTGTTGGTGGAGCTGTGAACTGATCCAATCACTCTGGAGAGCAATTTGAAACTTTGCCCAAAGGACTTTAAAAATTTGCATACACTTTGACCCAGCAATGTGACTTCTAGGGCTATATTCCAAAGAGATCATACAAATGGAAAAAGGAGCTATATGTACAAAAATATTTATAGCAACTCTTTTTGTGGTGGCAAAGAATTGGAAATTGAGGGGATGCCCATCAATTGGGGAATGGCTGAATAAGTTGCGGTATATCAATGTAACAGAATACTATTGTAATATAAGAAATGGTGAGCAGACAGACTTCAGAAAAACCTGGAAAGACTTATATGAACTGATGCTGAGTGAGGGGAGCAGAACCAGGAGAACATTGTACACAGTTACAGACACATCGTGCAATGACTAACTTTGATAGACTTGGCTCTTCTTATCACTGCAAGGTTCTAAGACAACTCCAAAAGACTCATGATGGAAAATGCTTTCCACATCCAAAGAACTACAGAGTCTGAATGCAGATTGAAGCAAACTATTTGCTCTCTATTTTTTTGTTTTGTTTCTTCTTTCTCATGGTTCATTCCGTTGGTTATAATTCTTTGCAACATGACTAATTGAAAATATGTTTAATGTAAATGTATATGTGGAGCCTATATCAGATTGTATGCCATCTTGGGGAGGGGAGAAAGGGGGAGGAGAAGAAAGGGGAGAAAATTTGGAACTCAAAAGCTTGTGGAACTAAATGTTGTAAACTAAAAATAAGTAAATTAATTAAAAATTTTTAAAAATACATTTTATTGATTAAGCTTTTCATGAATAAGAGCAGTTTTCTCCTAGAGAGTTCCCTATGTTAAGGAGGCAGAATCAATTTGATTTGGCAAGTAATCAGCTATGAGATGTGCTAAACTGAAGAGTTTAGGAAGATGCCTTGGTTGAAAGCCCTGGTCACTAGGAGAATGGTAGTTTCATTGTCAAAAGTAGGGAATTTAGGAGGAAGGACGGGTTTAGGGTAAAAGATGAGTTCTGTTTTGTACTTGTTGAGTGTGAGATATTTGTGTAGCTCCTACTCACCGAGTAGGCAGTTGGAAAGAGGGAATTAAGCCCAAGAGAAAGATAATGGCTAGTTATATACTAGATGTGGGAGCCCCCTGCCTAGAGACAACAGTTGCATCCATAAATGTGTAAGGGATGTATGTCTTTCTTTTTAAAAAAATCTGTAACAAAAAGTCTCTGTTCATTAAGCTAAAACCACTGTGACCACTCCAGCTAAACCAGAAGCTGAGAGAAGCATAATAGCCTAGCAGGAGCTGGCACAAAACACAGGAGTAATATAGGTACATTGACCAGGGACCTTATGAGACCCACAGAAAGCAGAACCCTGCAGAGTATACATTATGGACACATGCCCGGAAGAGACAGCACATGGTGATAGTACCAAGGAAAACTTAGAAGGAGAAGACAAGAGCCAAAGTTAAATTCCAAAGCCTTATTTATCTCTATATGGATGGAAGGTTTTCAATCTCTTCCTCTGTTTTGAGGGGCCATTGAAGAAAACACTTTGGAGCAGGTCATAGTCAGGGGAATCCAGAATAATTCCAACCAGTGACACAGTGAAAGGGGCAATACTACTGCTAGAGAAATCCACACAGTTGGAGAGGAAGAAAGGTACTCTAGTAGCCTAGTAACCCACTCCTTTGCTAGGGAGAGTTGGACTACTTTAGGGCAACAGCTTCTTGAAGTTGGGGTCATATTCCTTAGGACCACTTCCCGCTATTGGAGAAATAGTTGGAACTTAGGCCATGAAAGGCTCAGAGGGGGACCAAAATGGGAACCCAGGTTTCAGGGTGAGTGAGTAGAATGTTAAGAAGTCAGGATGGATAGGAAAAGAGGAAAATGCAAGGAACAGGCCTAGGTCTTCCTGACTTGGGTTGGAGCATTCTTTTTCACTATACCACAATGACTCCTTCATGAATTGATATTCCTGGAAATGAGCCTCATTTGAGGGGGAAGAAGAAGAAAGGAGGGGCAGAGGGAAGGACAGAGAGAGGGAGGGAGGGATGGAGGGACAGGGAGAGAGAAAGAGAGAGAGACAGAGAGAGAGAGAGAGAGAGAGAGAGAGAGATGATATTTTGATATTTATAGTATGCTAAAGACAGCAGTTACCTGAAGTGTCAGCATAAGAATATCTACACTTGCCTGAATATGCATTTCCCAGGCAGCCACATCAAATGGGGGGAGGCACTGAACCTGATCAGTCAAACTCTGTGTGTGTGTGTGTGTGTGTGTGTGTGTGTGTGTGTGTGTGTGTGTGTGTTGGTAAGACAAAACATTTAATGGTTAACCTGTAGGCTCAGTGTTACCAATCCTATAGTCATGGGCAATAGCCTATCATTGTGCTACAGGATTGTATGTGGTTCCTCCTAATGTGGTATGGAGGTCACAGAAGATAACAGTACTCCTTCCTGAGAGATTGTAGAGAGGAGGGGCTATTTAGGTAATGGTATTTGGAATGTCTTACTTATTAGCCCTTTGTTGCTTACCTTGTCTTTTATGTCAAGTATGTGTTGGTTGCTTTGAAAAAAAGGCATCCATAGATTCATTGGATTGCTAAAAAAGAAACCTTGTCAGGGCTGCAAGTCATGGTTTTAAAAGCTCACTCAAAGTAGGCCATTAATTTGGGACAGCTTGCTTGCATTCTACATTGGAAGAAGAATAAGGCTACATCATTAATTTACTATTTCCTGTTTGGATAGCTAGCTTGAGCTCTTTTGAAGAGCTAGGAATCTCATGTAGAGGTCCTGTATTATTTGGGGATTTGTTGTAATCAGTACAATCCATAGGGAATAGCCCTTCATCCTCCATGACAGTGGCAAATACCTTTAGCAAGCAGGTTTCTCCGTTTTCTTATTATTCAGTACTGCTAATCAGAGAAATCATTGAACAAATTTCTGTGATCAAATCTATCAAGGAATCTTATACGACTTTAACACAAATAAGGAGCATTACCTTACTGAAGTAAAGCCTTTCAGACTTCATTTTGTTCTACCAAGTCAAAGGTTTTTGTAATCACAAATAATAAACAGCAGGATTCTGTGCACTCTATACCTTTTGATCCGTGGTGTGGAAGTAAAGATATGTTCTGATACACATAAAATTGTCTGTGCCTGTTCCCTTTTCATATTGTCATCAAAGACACCCTCAATGCATGAAAAGGCATTTTCCTAAAGATTCCATAGAGATAAAAAGTCATTATACAGATTGGTAGTTACTGATGTCTTCCTGGTGACCTTTCTTTTTTCTTTTTTTTGAAAAATAGGATCTATAAAATTTTCCATTCCTTTGAAATCTTCTCCTCTTTGAGATATCCTGAAAAATGACCTTTGTGTGCTTTCAAAATTGTTTTGTGTTCAGAACAGCTTTCTGCTGTGTGTCTTTCTCCAGGGCTAGCTACTGTTCTGGAGTTTATCTTCTTGTGTATTCATACCATCTACCATCCTTATAGAGAACACTGAGGACAGAGGTGTTAGAATCTATAGGATAAACCCCATGACCTCATCTAAAAAAACCCAACAACCTAAATTACTAGATAAAGACCTTTTAAAAAGACACTCATGAAAAACAGGAGTATGTGCTCACGAGAAATTTAGGAAAGAAGGGAAAGGGATACCCCTGAAATGGTTAAAACTAATTTGGGAAACCAGAAAGTCTTGAGTGATGAAACAATAGAAAGGGGAAATAAAAAAATGGAAAAATGAGTTTGATAATTTAATAAGAAAACTCTCTGGAGAGGGACCTCATTATAAATTTTGCCCTCTTTTCAGAGGATGACACTGACAAGAACATTGTATCTTAGTGGGTATGATGCCATCTGTGAGTCATTTACTCAATGTATATTAAGCATTAACTAGGTGCCAGGAACTGTGCTAAGTGCTAGAGATGCAAAAAGGAGTAAAAGTCTCTGCTCTCAAGGAGCTCACATTCTAATGGAAGAGACAACAAGCAAATAACTCTCTACAAATAAGATCTCTACACATAAATTAGAAACCATCAACAGCAGGAAGTCAGTAGAATTAAAAGGGGATGGGAAAGACTTCCTGAAGAAGATGGCATTTTAACTAGGATTTGAAAGAAGCCAGGGAACTCAGGAGGTTGGAATGAGAAAGGAGATTTCATGCATGGGAGCCAAACAGTGAAAATACTTGTAATCTAGAGATAGAGTGTCTTATTTTATGAATAGTAAGGAGGTTAATATCACTGGATTGATGAATGTGTGAGTGGCCAGGGGAGCAGGGGTGGAGAGGCAAGAGGGTAGAAGATAAAAGAAGATTAGAAAGAGTTAAGGAATAGGTTATAAGGGCAAGGGCTTTTGAATGCTAACTAGAGGATTTTATATTTGATCCTGGAGGTGACAGGGAGCCATTGGAGTTTCCTGAGTTGGGAGGAGAGGGGAATGACATGGTCAGACTTGCAGTTCAGAAAAATCAATTTCTCAGCTGAGTGGCGAATGGACTGGAATGAGGAAAGACTTGTGGCAGCCCAACCAACCAAGCAATTGCAACAGTCCAGGCATGAGGTAGTCAAGTACTAATGTTATGGCAGTATCAGAGGAGAGAAGAGGGTCTATTTGACAAATGTTGCTAAGGGGAAATTAACAGATCATGGCAACAGATCTGATATGGTTGGTTAGAAATGTGAAGAATAAAGAATGACACCTAGGTTGTGAGCTTCAGCGACCTGAAAGATGGTTGTACTCTCACAAGTAATAGGGAAGTCTGTAAGGGGAAGGTTTTGGAAAAAAGATAATGAGTTCATTTTTGTACATATTGAGTTCAAGATGTCTACAGGACATTCAATTTGAGACATCTAATAAGAAGTTGGAGAAGCAAACTGGATGTCAGCAGAAAGGTTACAGATTTGAGAATCATCAGCCTAGAGATGATAATTGAATCCATGGGAGCTAAATAAAGCCAAGTGAAATAGTATAGAGAAAAAAGAGAAGAGGACTCAGGACAAAGCCACAGTTAGTGGGTGTGCCTGGAATGAAAATACAGCAAAGGAGACTGAAAAGAAGTGGTCAGATATACAGAAGGAGAACCAGGAAAGTATAGCATCCTGAAAACTTAGAAGGAAGAAGGTATCAGTGAGAAAAGGGTGTCAGTGGCAAAGGCTGCAGAGGAATCAAGAAGGATGGGGCATGAGAAAAGGTCATTGAATTTTGTCCCTAAAAGGACATTGGTAACTTTGAAGAGAACAGTTTCAGTTCAATGATGAGGTCAGAAACAAAACTGTAGAGTCAATAAGAGACTAAGACAAAAGGAAGTGTGGGCATCTAATGTAGATGACCTTCTCAAGGAGTCTAGCCATGAAAGGTAGGATGCATATGACATGATATTGGGGATAGCAAATAAAGTGAGGGTTTTGTGGGGGGTTTTAAGGATGGGGGAGACAAGAGAATTTGGAAGGGAAGCAGCCAGTGGACAGAGGGAGACTGAATATAAGTGAGACTGTGGTTGATCAAAAGGCTAATCTGCTGGAGGAGATGGGATGACATAGGATCATCTGCAAAGGTATTGGTCTTGGCAGAAGATCACCTCATGATATGAGACAGGGGTGAAGGAGAAGGAACTTAAGAGACAAGAAAAATGTAGAAGTCAAGTGGCTCACCAAGGCAAAAATGTAGGGAAAGGAAGCAAGTGTAGATAGTGCTGCAGTAATGGCTTGAAAGAGAACTGAAAAGTAGACCAATTGGAGATCACAATACAGTCAAAAAATAGGATTTAGTATTGGAAGGAAGAGGAAGAGATGGAATGACAACAGATTATGGTTAGATAAGGGAATGTCAGAGTTCATGTCATGGAAGTGGTGCATTTATGGGTGATGTCAAGGTCAAAGGTATGAGCATCTTTGTGGCTGATGTGGTATGGAGGAATAAGTCATGGGCAATGAATAACCAGTAGGAACTGGTAGGTTAGAGCGTTTTATAGATGTATGTTGAAGCCCCCTGGTATGAGAGAAGGAGTTGGAAAAGGGAGAAAGAATATGAATCAAGCACTGAACTCAATGTAATTGGCCCTTGTTAAAAAGTATTGGAGAGGTAATGAGGTGGAAACATTCATTTGGCATCCATCAAGATCCTGAAAATGCTCAACCTAAATCTAAAGAATAACAAACTTTATAGATTTTGACCAAATTTGTTAAAATAATAATGTATCCTTATAGGGGTAGGTTTTTCTTATCTGCTAGTACATTTATGTGGAACATCCCCTTTAACAATGGTGCTAGATAAATGAAGTAGTACTATCTAAACAAAAGTTCATGTTCTGAAGGGCTTAGAAAGCCAAATAAAATAGACTTAGATAATCAGAACTGGAAGAACAGCATAGGTACTAACTACAACAGTTTAAATTACAAGAACACTGAAAGGTAGCTTAATGTTGAACATTTTTTATAATCATTTTTGGTCCTGGAGAATAAAAGCTTTAAAAATATACTTTTCTCAATGGAGAAGTTACATACATTGTGAGGCATGGCAACTATAATTGTGTATTTGGTGAATTGTTTTCCTTTGTTATAGAGGGATCTAGATGTCTGATGTTAAAAAAAATATAAATCTTGGGCAAGTGAATTAGCCTTCCTGGACCTCAGTTTCCTCATCTGTAATAAGGGATTTGGACTGGATGGTTTCTGAGGTCCCTTCTGCTCAAGATCTATAATTCTATAAACATTTTAAAATAAGTTCTTGACTTTGTGCCAAAGAAAAGATGGCACTACTTTTCCTTCTTTACATGGGTAGGAACTGTGGATGTAAAGTAGTCAGTCAATAAACACTTATTAATTGTCTACTAGATACCAGACACTGTGGAAAGTAGTGCATATCACGTCAGACTATGCCAATGTATTGGCTAGTTTTACTAAATTGTGTTTTTCCCCATTTCTTTGTTATAAGGAACTGTATTCCAAAAGAGCCTGAGAGGAGGATGTAATGAAAAATGAAGTTGGTATAAAAAATGAGTATCAAAAAAATGTTTAAAAAGAAGATGTTTTTAAAAATATGCTTGAATGTATCATAAAACAGTGCTTTGGGTCACCTCCTCGGTGATGAATCACTTTTGAGCTATGAAATAGTGACAACATTGTTATGTATGTTTTTGTCATTAATTTTCATCCCACTTTCATGCTGGCCTTCTGCATTTCTGTGAACATAATTTCAAATCCTGTGAAATTACTAGCTTAGACAACCTTGATATTGATATTGATGACCAGCATAAACAATACAGTTTAAATCTACTATCTCATGATACTGCTGAAGAATTAAAGTGCTGATAAATGTTTTAGTAGCTTTCTCATTTTTCTTTGTTAGCTCTTGATAGGCTTAGTCACTGTATTTCATGTTGAAACAGCCTGAGCAACAATTGCTGCCATACCCTTTAATGAAACCACTACTGGCAGATCTCATAGTGGGTACTTGCCAAAAAACAAAGCAAAGGCTTCCTGTGTGAGCAGCTGAAATGTACTGATTTGCCCAAATGTTCCATATGTCAAAGAAGAATTCTTTATAAAGGGGCCCTTTCATTTACCCAGGGAAAATGAATTTAGCTTTAAGAGGTTCAAAGTTCAGTTCACTCAGGATTTAAAAGTGAATTTGTCACTGTAGGGAATATGAATTTGTCACTGTAGGGAATATGAACCATAATCCAGACTCACAGAATTTTTAAGCCAAAATAGGTCTCTGGGATTACCTAGTCCAAGTCCCTCTTTTTTCACAGATGAAGCAACAAAGGCCCAGAGAGGTAAAGTGATTTCAAGATAAATCAGTGGATAATAAAACCCAGATTTCCTTAATGTTAACACAGTTATTCAATCACTGTACTCAACAGAGATATGTAAGTGGAATTGATAAAAAAAAAAAGTAATGTCATATAAATAGTTGAATCTGGACTCATTGTTTGATTATGAAGTATTCATTCAATGTCACCTACTCTGTGAAAAAGTACTATGCTAGCTAGACATGGGATAGAGGAGAACATAAGATGAAGTCACTGCCCCTATGGAATTTAAAGGGGGAGCGGATTGAGGTGAGGTGTTTACAAAGTATACAAACATATATCATAGAATATTTACATATGCATATATGTATGTAGGTGTACATATATGCATTTATATATTCATACATAAGGATATGTGTGTATCATCTATACATATATATACACATGTGTATCCACACACATTATACAACATTGCATGCAAAATGTCTTGAGAAAAGCAAAAAACAAAAGCTCTACATGAGTTTTCAGAGGGAAAATCATCACTAATTGGGGATAACTGGGAGAGACTTTTTGAGGCAAGTAACATTTAATGAGGAATCTGATGGAAAAGATAGTAGAGAAAACTATTCTAGTATTAGAGAATGGCTTAAAGATATGGAGGCCTGAGTGGTACATCTGGAGAATAGTGAGTAGACCAATGCGTCTGAATCATAGAGGATAATGGGGGGCAGAATACAGAAATAACAGTAGGAATTTAAATTGGCACGCAATTGTAGGGGACCACAAATATTAGGGAAAGATATTTGAATTTTATGCAAGAAACAATAGGAAGATATTGAAGATTTTAAAGCAGAGCATAGCATGATCAGATACTTGTAAAAAAAATATTATTCTGGCAATGATATGATGGGCAGTTTGGGAATGGATGTGGAATTGTGAAGATCTGTTGAAAAGCCATTGCAACAGGCCACAGGCCATCCCCAAGTCAATAGTTTGGGTCTGTTTTTTGTTTTGTTTTGTTTTTGCAAGTCCATCTATAGGACTGTGAAGTCCTTAAGAGGAAGGACAATATTTTTTTGCCTTTCTTTGAATCTATAGCATTTAGTACCAGGCCTAGCATATAGTATGGACTCTATAATCTTTTGTTCATTTGACCCATCATTGGGTGCTAGTCCTTTAATAACTGGAAAGCTGTAAAAGCTAATCATGCTTAACATACTACTTTGGTTCATGAAATTCCACCAATGCTGCAAAAAAATGCAGGCTTAAAAATAAGTATAATCTTAAATGAGCCCCACCCCACAAAAAGTAATTTTGTGTTAGATTTTCTTCCCTCAAAAATACTATTTATTATATGAGATGGCTCTCCAAAAGGAAAAGGAGAAGGAAGAAGGACATAGGGGAAAAATTATGAAGATATAAAAGGAAAAGATATCAATAAAGACATACTGTTAAAAAAACTTTTACTCAAGCCTTAACAATCATGCCTTCCCACAGGAAGATACAGAATTCTTTAGAATTACAGTCTTATCTTGGATGGTACATTATGGCAGGTGATAAAGTTTATTGGGAAGAAAACCATCAATACTATTCAAGACAAACATTTTAACATCAGTGTCTTCAGAAATTGATGTCTGTCTGGAAATTTTATCCCATATCAAATAAATTCCATATCAAATAAATTTCTGTGATTCATACCAAGACCGTTGGGTCTTATACAGTTTTTTCAGACTTACAGTATTATCCTTGGTGAAGTTGTAGTCTTTAAGGAAGGATGATGGAAATCAGGGACTCATCACCTTGGCTTCACCACTCCTACCTCCCACTCCCAACCATTACTACAATAGTTTCACCTTCCTGTCCTTGATTCTCTTTCTATGAATGTAATTGATTGCACTCTCAGGAGCTTCTTCTAGCTCTCTAGAAACTAAACAAGAGAAAAGACTAATACTGTTACAACTCTTCTTTTTCAGGTCTAAGATGACCTGAGGCTATGTAATCTTTCTCAAACACTGAGTCCAAAAGCACTACCCTACAAACAAATGACCTCTTAAAGTGCTATGGGGGAAGTACCTCTACTTAACATGCTGTAAGAAGTCTTCATGTTCTATTTCTAAATTAATACCACTTATTTTCCCAAGTTCCTTCTCTTTACATCAAATTCTAAGCAAAATGTCTCCTCCTTCTTCAGCATCTCCCACAAAATCTTAAATTCAGGATACTTCTTTGCTTCCTTTCCCTTCTCAGCTCTTTATTCTCTTTTTCTCCAGGGCCATTGGGTCACACAAGTATAAAATCATACCTCCCCATTTACCTGTAATACCCTTATCAAGTGACAGCACATCTCAGCTATTCACTATAAGTAAGGCCTTTGTACCTTTCAAGGATGTTGAGATTGGCTAAGGAATTTAGAGTCAGGTTGACCTGAGTTCAAATCCAGCCTCAGATATTTACTAGTTGTGTGACCTTGGGCAAATAGCTTAGCCCTGCTTGCCTCAGTTCCTCATTTGTAAAATGAGCTGGAGAAGGAAGTAGCAAACCATCAGTATCTTTGCCAAGAAAACCCCAAAAAGGGTCACAGAGAGTCAGACAGGACTGAAATGACTCAACAATAACAATAGTGGATTTGGTCACACTTTCTAAGAGCTGTTAAAAACAAAAACAAATAAAGCAAAAAAAAAAAAAAAACCATTGAGCTGGTTGGAATTAAAGATTCCAGCACCTGGCAGTATTAAGGAGGGAATGTTTCCACTAAAACTCTGAGAAAGATTAAGTTGGATGGGAAAAGCAGATCACCCGTTCTTAGTTTTGGTCTCAATTCCCTCCCTTTAGCCAGAGGAGCCCCCTGAGTTTTGAAGGGGCCAGCAGATTTGGAAATTTTCCTCCATGTCCTAGCAGTATCTCCAGATCTGCAAATGGCCATGTCTACATCAAGAGCCAAGTATAGATTGGACATGATGAGGAAAACATATTCAAAGCTCTAGAAACAGACCAGTGGAAAATCTACGGTGTACATACAGGATACTTATTAAGGACTTCAGCAAGATTTCCAAGAACTGTGGTTATCCCTTTACTACATGTGGTCTCTATGCTTGGGCCCATTTTCCCCTTGACTCTGTATGTACTAGATGAAGAGTGTGTTACAGACTTGTAGGAGAATATTTTATGGTAACTGTTCTCACTATAGCACCTAGTAAATACCCTTACAAAAAGCTAATTATATCTGGATGAGTATGTAATATTGACTGATAACCATGGTGAGTAATTTACTTATAGGGGATTCATGAGCTATAGAATTAGAAAATACATATCCAACCCTTCAGATCCTCAGATTCCAGAAAGGATGTGCTTTGAGCACCTGAACTGACCTTGCAAATGAAAGTTGAGAGGGTGACTCCAGAGCATATGCTACACACAGTTGCTACTAACACCAATGGAATCACCAAAGGAGCAGGACTGAGGGCTGCTCCCCTCCCTATGTAAGTGCTAGAAGACTAATATGAGAAATAACATCTTGCTAAAATTAGGTATAAAATAGAAGGGAAAGGGAGGAGTCAAAGATAATATCAAGGTGAAAACATGGGAGATTGGGTGGATGAGAATACCACATACAGAAATAGTACAGCCAGTAGGAGGTTTAAGAAAAATGATAAACTTAGTTTTGGACATTCTGAAGTTATTTTGAGATATCCGGAAGTATATGTCATAGAGGTTGCCAGAGATTTCAGTGTGGAGGTCTGGAGAAAAGGCAGGGCTAGTTTGGGAATCATTTATTTATAGGTGGCAGCTGTAATCATGACATTAATGAGATTGTTACAGGAAAAACACACTGTGGTATCAAAAGATTTCTATATTACAAGGAAAAACTATCTGAGTCCTTCTGCCTAGCAGTTTGAGGTACCTTGGATCACCAACCTTCTATCAGTCTCTGGAATATTAGCCTCCCCTGGTCTGTAGTATAGTTTCCAAAGAAATTCAAGATTATGCAAAGTCAGGATAATCATAGTTGTTTCTAAACTAGCCCAAAATCTAGGGAAGGAGCTCCCACAACTAGCATGAACCTGATCAGACATATACTGCATGACATATCCTATGAGAAAAGTTGACCAACTCTAGCAAATGATTGAGGATAGGCCAATCCATTGGAAAGATAAGATGTAGAATTTCTTCACATATATATATATATATATATATATATGTGTGTGTGTGTGTGTGTGTGTGTGTGTATGTATATGTATATATATGTATGTATGTATACACTTCGTATATATATACATGCACATATATATATACATATATATGTATATATACATATATACATATATAAATTACTGTCATGTACCAAACAAATAAGGGCCAGACTAGTTGTCTTCTATCTGAACAGGGAGTTTACTACTTCCATGTGCTGCCTCATAGCCAAGCCCCTCAGATGAGAAGACCTCAGACTATGGGTGTGCTAGTGCTCCTAGGGTAGCATGACCACTGAGGAAAGGCTGCTAGGATCCAAGCCCAGCAACTCTAAGATGATGATTCTCACATCTACCTTTCCTGTTCCAAACTGTCTGCTGACTTCCAATATCACATCTCCAACTGCATAAACATCTCAAATTATATATCTAGTAGACATTTTAAGGTCAATATGGACAAAATGGAACTTATCTTTCTCCCTTAATGCTCTCCTCCTTCTACCTTCCTTAGTGCTCTAGTGGATATCACCATCCTCCCAATTCTTCTGATTCACAATCTAGGAGTCATACTGGATACCTCACTATCTGTCACCACCCATATCCAAGGTGTTTCCTGCAGATTTCAAATTTGTAATATCTCTTTAATACACACCTTTCTCTCCTCTGACATTGCTGCTGCTCTTCTGCAGGCCTTCATCACTTCACACCTTAATTACTGCAATAGCCTGCTGGTGAATCTGCCTGCCTTAAGTCTTTCCCCATTCCAATCTATCCTCTACTCAGCCAATAAAGTGATTTTCCTAAACCACAGGTCTCATCATGTCACCCCACCCCCCACTCATTAAACTCCAGTGGCTTCCTATTGCCTCCAGGAGCAAATACAAAATGCTCTGTTTGGCATTCAAAGCCCATCATAACCTGACCCCCTCCTACCTTTGTAGTCTTCTTACACCTTACTCCCCACCACACACTCTTTGATCCAATGACACTGGATTCCTGGCTTTCCCACAAATCGGGCACTCTATCTCTCAACTCTGACCATTTTCTCTGGCTGTTCTCCATGCCTAGAATGTTCTCCCTTCTTAACTCTATCTACTGACTTTCTTGGCTTCCATAGGAAGCCTTTCCCTGCCCCTCTTAATCCCAGTGCCTTCCCTCTATTAATCATTTCCTTTTTATCTTGTATGTAGCTTGCTTTGTATATATTTGTTTGCACATGTTTTCTCCCTCATTACATTGTAAGTTCTTTTGCCTTTTTGTGTCTCCAGAACTTAGCACAGAGCTTGGCACATAGTTGGTACCTAATAAATGTTTATTGATTGATTGATTGAGGTAGATCTTTGTTTTTAAGAGTTAATAATTATTTAAAATTTATATCTTATTTGATGTTTCATTGTATAATTCCCTTGACCCTGAGTTTGAAAAAGCTATACCATATAATCTAAGCACTGTCAGGTCCTATCAATCCAGAAGGGACTCTAGTATGTGAACAATAAATTGGTTGATGCATGTTATTTTAAAAGGACCAGCCTCACTAAGTTTAGAGAGGTTCATCCCCAGAAAATGAGTCACAGAATGGTCATTATGTCACTCAGAGCATCTCAAATGACCAAGTGAGGAGAAGGATTGTAAACTTTGTTAGTGGAGGGGATATTTATATGGACAACATCATGAATTGCCGTAGCATTAAAAATTAAAATGTCTTCTGCACTAAATATTCTTCAGGGTTTTTGTTTGTTTGTTTTATGAGAGTACTATTTTAACATTGGAGCTTCTCTGATTAAATATATCATGACATCTAGAGTATAGTAACAAATATTTGGAGAAATCAGCTAGATGGAGGTAGCAGTTATCTTTAACCAAGAGGTGAGAAGGCTAAAGAGGGATTTATTAAATGTTAGGCTTATGATGGGGTATTGAATAATTGACAAACTATGATCCTCTTGTTTTTGTCAACATTAGGACAGGATGGAATAGAACCAACTACAAGAATAAAGATTAATGTAAGACTTTAGGAACAATAGAATTTATGATACAATGAGCCATAGTATGATTAAAAGTAGGGGGATTTCTTAATAGCTTAGAGGAAAGGGCAAACATAGTTTGAGTTTAGTACTACCAGCATAAGGCATGACAAGTTAAAAGATACTTTAAAGCACTATTATTATGCTCTTTTAAAATTCTTGTATCATTTCTGGTTTTGTGTCCCCAAAACCTATCACCATGCCTGGCACATAAGAGAGCACACATGTGTTGCAAAGAAAAAAACAGGAACAAAGACAGGAACAGTTCTTATATAATTTCTGGTTTTATATGTCCAAGACCCAGCATAGTACTTGGCACATCATAGACACTTCATCAATACTTATTGATAGATCACTGATGGTCCGTTTATGCAAGAGATATTAAAGAAATCCCAAGATATTATGAGAATCTCAACACTTAGAAAATTCATAAAGTAGCTATGAACAAGTCCAGCACCTTGTGATTTCTCTATTTTTGAAGGCTTGTAGAACATGAAATTGGAAGAGTTCCGTACTTGGAATCAGGAAAACATGGGTACAAGTCCTCTATCAAACATTTCATTAGCTGTGTGACCCTCTGTAAATCATCTGATCTCTCTCTCTCTGTTTCTTCAACTATGTTATAGTTGATTAGAGATTAGATTAGATTAGTGATTATAGAGATAGAGATTATAGAGACAATGCAATCTATATTCTTACCACATGTGTCTGTTGCAAAGATCAAATAAAGTTACACATGCAAAGTATTTTTCAAACCTTAAAGCACCATATATTAATGAATTACTATTATAAGCAAATAAGGGATATATTCTCTGTTTTTGGAAGAAAGGGTTGGACTAGATGATCTCTAAAATGACCTCTTTTCTCCTCTGTAAGGCTTTTCATTTCTTCCCATATGACATTGAAGGCAACAGACTTGGAAATGGAGTCTACTTTGGGGTGGCATCCAAAGATAGCTTTGTGGAGATCATTAAAAGTGTTGTTTGATTAGTATTAAAATCTGTAGGTTGAAGTCTTGCCAAGAAACACAGCCAAGCAATGCTTAGAAGGATGCCTTCTACCGGCAGTTTTCAGACAAAGAAATCAAAGCTATCTGTAGTCATATGAAAAAATGTTCTAAATCACTATTGATTAGAGAAATGCAAATTAAAACAACTCTGAGGTACCACCTCACAGCTATCAGATTGGCTAAAATGACAAAAAAAGGGGAAAATGTTGGATGTTGGAGGGGATGTGGGAAAACTGGGACACTCATGCATTGTTGATGGAGTTGTGAACTGATTCAACCATTCTGGAGAGCAATTTGGAACTATGCAAATTGTGCATGCCCTTTGCCCAGAAATACCACTGCTAGGTCTATATCCCAAAGATATCCAAAAGAAGGGAAAAGGATCTATTTGTACAAAATACTTACAGCATCTCTTTTGTGGTAACTAAGAAGTAGAAATCAAAGGGATTCCCATCAATTGGGGCATGGCTAAATATCTGAGATATATAATTGTAATGGAATGTTATTGTGCTATAAAAAAATGACAAGCAGGATAATTTCAGAAAAACCTGGAAAGACTTATATGAACTGCATAGTGAAATGAACAGAACCAAGAAAATATTATACACAGTAACAGAAATATCGTTCAATGAAGAACGATGGATGACTTAGTTATTCTCAGCAATACAATGATCCAAGACAATCCCAAAGACTTATAATGAATCATAATATCCACCTCCAGAAAAAGAACTGATGTTGATTGAATACAGAGTGAAACATGCTATTTTTTTACTTTCTTTCATTTTTTCTTTTATTCTAGTCTTCTTGTACAAAGTGACTAAAATGGGAATGTTTTACATAATTCCACATGCATAAGATATAGTTATATCTTATTGCATACCATCTCAGGAAGTGGGGAGAGAGGGACAGAATTTAGAACTCAAAACTTTAAATAAAAACATTTGTACCAAAGGATGCCTTCTCCCAATTTCTGGAACCATAATAGGCAAAAAAAAATGACTCAGGGGATTGTTTCCACAGTTTTAGAGATGACCACACCCACACTATCCCTAACACTGTATTGGGAATCAAGATGGGCTCTTAGCACTTATTCAACCAAGTACCCTTGAAGAGTTTGGCCCTTGTTTCCCTTGATTAAATTAGGGATCTTTGATAACCTCCTTGCCTCAAGGGAAAGCCTAGTTTACATGGTTTTGAGTGACATGTCTGTGACATCAGAGGCTTTTAAGTCACATTTTTGTGCCAATTTTAGGTCATGTGGGTGAGTCGCATGTGTGACTCACCTTTGACCCTGAATAAGATATATAAAACCAGGGGTTGGCTTTCTTTTATTGGAGCTCTGAGTCACAGCAGAAGTGGTGCATGACTCTAGGCCACCCATTGTTATTAGCTCTCCAGCTTTGATGTTGATGCTTCTCTGGGAACTCTGAATTGAGATTTGAATCAGACAAGGTCTGTCTGTTGATATTTGTAATTTGTTTGTATTTGCTCTGAAGTTCAGAGTGCTGGCTTTTCCCCCTGAACTAAGTGAATGATATTTGTATGTTGGATTAAAGTAACGTTATTAACCCCTTAACATTGCTTTCCTTAGTAAAGCAGATCAAAAGAACCTGGACTTGCAGCATTCTGTGTGCTGGTCATTGTTGGTTTTACATAGCCACAGTAGCTGCTAGTCGAATTGTTGAAACAAACACTGGAATCCTGTGTTTGCCACACTACAGACCAAGTGATCCATCTATTTCCTGGAGCCTCATACTGAAAGAAGCAAGTGCCCAGTGGCTTGATTCAGTTCTCAAGCTATTCTTATATTCCACTTAACAGCAATATCTTTGGTCCAAATAATTCAATGTGCATTTACTTTAAAACTCTTCAGAATGTAGGAAAGTTCAATATTTTAAATTAGAGGTAGTAGCAATTAGGCCCAACAAGAATTAGTATCTCAAAAAGGGAAGAACACAAATAATGAGGATTATTGAAAATCAAACCACCAACACTATGAAAGAGAATTATTTTAATGTCAATGGGTACCTCCAGAAACTGATGTCTGGAAATTGTATTCAAATAGACATGTGTAATTTGTATCAAGAATTTAAAGACTGAGAATTAAGAGTTGGAATTAGTGTGTAGACATTTTACCCACAAGACAGGATTTTCATTTAACACTCTAAGCTAAGTTCCTTGTCTGCTCTTCACTTCTGTCATTCATTTTCTTTTAATTTTCTCTGAGTATCTTATTTCCTTTCTAGACATTCTCTCTGTTACTAAAAATGCATTTGGAACAAAAAGAGAAGGGGAAAGAAAAAAAAAAACAACTGACAAGTTATTTCCATTTTCAGAAATGAGTCTTCCAGGGCTTCTGTCAGTTCAAAGTAGAATCTTCTTTCCTACCCCCACCTTCTACTTAAGAAATTACATAACCAGTGTCTAGAATGATACTGTTGTTTCTGTTTACTAGGAAGCTGCCAATCTCATTCTACTCCCTTCTCTCTTCAAGCTGAAATATCCCAACCTCATGAACCCTCTGAAGGATCTGGCAAAGAAAAGTGTTCAAATATGTCTGAACTAGGATAAAAAATGATTGGGTTTTTTTTAAATCATTATTTATTTATTTAATATTTTTAGTTTTCAGCATTAATTTTCACAAGACTTTGAATTACAAATTTTCTCCCCATTTCTACCCTCCACCCCTCCACAAGATGGCATATATTCTGATTTCCCCGTTCCCCAGTCAGCCCTCGCTTGCGTCACCCCACTCCCCACCCCATCCCCTTTTCACTTACTTTCTTGTAGGGCAAGATAAATTTCTATGCCTCATTGCCTGTGTATCTTATTTCCTAGTTGCATTTTTTGAACATCTTCTTTTAAAACTTTGAGTTCCAAATTCACTCCCCTCTTCATTCCCCACCCACCCTGCCTAAGAAGGCAAGCAATTCAACATAGGCCACATGAGTATCATCATGCAAAACCCTTCGACAATACTCATGTTGTGAAAGACTAACTATATTTTGCTCCTTCCTATCCTATCCCCCTTTATCCAATTTTCTCCCTTGACCCTGTCCCTTTTCGAAAGTGTTTGCTTTTGATTACCTCCTCCCCCTATCTGCCCTCCATTCTATCATCCCCTCTTTTTTATCTCCTTCCTCCTTCTTTCCTGTGGGGTAAGATACCCAATTGAGTGTGTATGTTATTCCCTCCTGAGGTCAAATCTGTTGAGAGCAAGATTCACTCATTTCCCTCTCACCTGCCCCTCTTCCCTCCCAACAAAACTGTTTTTTCTTGCCACTTTTATGTGAGATAATTTACCTCATTCTATCTCTCCCTTTCTCCCTCTCTCAATATATTCCTCTCTCATCCCTTAATTTGATTTTATTTTTTTAGATATCATCCCTCCATATTCAACTCAACTGTATATATACACATATACACACATATACATATATATACATACCTATATATGTATATTCCCTTCAGCTACCCTAATACTGAGGTTTCATGAATTATACATGTCATGATTCCGCGTAGGAATGTAAACAAAACAGTTCAACTTTAGTATGTCCCTTATGATTTCTGTTTCCTGATTACCTTTTCATGCTTTTCTTCATTCTTGTGTTTGAAAGTCAAATTTTCTATTCACCTCTGGTCTTTTCACTGATAAAGCTTGAAAGTTCTCTATTTTATTGCAAATCCATATTTTGCCTTGGAGCATGACATTCAGTTTTGCTGGGTAGGTGATTCTTGGTTTTAATCCTAGCTCCACTGACCTCCAGAATATCATATTCCAAGCCCTTCAATCCCTTAATGTAGAAGCTGCTAGATCTTGTGTTATTCTGATTATGTTTCCACAGTACTCAAATTGTTTCTTTCTGACTGCTTGCAGTATTTTCTTCTTGATCTGGGAGCTCTGGAATTTGGTGACAATATTCCTAGGAGTTTTCTTTTGGGGATCTTTTTCAGGAGGCAATCAGTGGATTCTTTCAATTTCTATTTTACCCTCTGGCTCTAGAATATCAAGGCAGTTCTCCAAGATGATATCTAGGCTCTTTTTTGATCATGGCTTTCAGGTAGTGCAATAATTTTTAAATTTTCTGTCCTGGATCTATTTTCCAGGTCAGTGGTTTTTCCAATGAGATATTTCACATTGTCTTCTACTTTTTCATTCCTTTGGTTCTGTTTTGTAATATCTTGATTTCTCATGAAGTCACTAGCTTCCACTTGCTCCAATCTAATTTTTAAGGTGGTATTTTCTTCAGTGGTCTTTTGGCCCTCCTTTTCCATTTGGCTAATTCTGCCTTTCAAGGCATTCTTCTCCTCATTGGCTTTTTGGAGCTCTTTTGCCATTTGAGTTAGTCCATTTTTAAGGTGTTATTTTGTTCAGTATTTTTTGGGTCTCCTTTAGCAAGTCCTTAACTTGTTTTTCATGGTTTTCTCACATCATTCTCATTTCTCTTCCCAATTTTTCCTATACTTCTCTAACTTGCTTTTCCAAATCGTTTTTGAGCTCTTCCATGGCCTGAGATCAATTCATGTTTTTCTTGAAGGCTTTTGATGCAGGCTCTTTGACTTTGTTGACTTCTTCTGGCTGTATGTTTTGGTCTTCTTTGTCACCAAAGAAAGATTCCAAAGTCTGAGTCTGAATCTGAGTGCGTTTTCACTGCCTGGCCATGTTCCCAGCCAACTACTTGACCCTTGAGTTTTTCGTTGGGGTATGACTGCTTTAGATTATAGAGTACTTTGTTCCAAGCTTGAGGGAATGTGCTCTTGTTTTCAGAGCTATTTCTATACACCAAGTTCTGCCACACCAGCACTCCTCCTCCCCTAAGAACTGGCAACCCAGACCTGGCCTCAGATCTTAAGTAGGCTCTGCATTCCTGCTCTGATCTGCCACTTAATTCCTCCCACCAGGTGGGCATGGGGCCAGAAGCAACTGCAGCTGTAGTTCTGTAGCTGCACCACCTTCACTGCCCCCCAGGGCAGGGCCGAACAGGGAACTCCTTTCACTCTCTCCCAGCAGCTTTTCCCACTAACCTTCTCTGTTGTCTTTGGTGTTTGTGGGTTGAGAAGTCTGGTAACTGCCACAGCTCACTGATTCAGGGTGCTAGGGCCTGTTCTGCCTGGCTCCCAGTCTGGTTGACCCAGGCACAGCCAATGCTGGGCTCTGCTCCCAGCTCCGTGCACGATGGACCTTACCTAGCTGTCCTGGGCTGGAGCCCTGCTTCCCTCTGCAATTTTGTGGGTTCTGCAGTTCTAGAATTTTTTCAGAGCCATTTTTATCAGTGTTTGGAGGGTCCTGGGGGAGAACCCTAGGCAAGTCCCTGCTTTCCAGCCACCATTTTGGGTCTGCCCCCCCAAAATCATTGTTTTGAAATGGAATACATTATTAATGATAGCTGAAGTTTAATGGCATTATTAATTAAGAATCAATTTTTAGAATGTTGTGGTGTTATGAAACCTTCTATAATGGATAATAATATGGAATGTGGAATTTTAGTAAAATATGCTCTATGTTAGAGACACATATTTAGAGGGGAAAAAAGGATTATAGGCAGAAAAATAAAATTTCTGGCAATTATTTTAGAATGCATCAAATGTGCTTGCTTTCCCAATGCTACTCTCATTTCAGCATTAGATACAATTATAAAAATCATGGTATCTTAATATAATAGAATACTACAGTGGAATTAATTGGTCAATCAACAAGCCTTTGTTAAGTGCTTGACAAGTATGAGGAATATAAAGAAATCTGGAAAGACTTTTTTATGAAATAATGCGAAGTCAGAAGAAGAAGGAGGAGGAGGAGATGGAGGAGGAGATGGAGGAGGAAGAGGAGGAGAGCAATCTAACTGATGAGGAAAAAAAACAAATGAAAAGTAATGCACAGGTAATTCTAATTTGTCCTTAAAGTGAAGGACCAAAATAGTACTATGATATCTTGTGCCCTGAAATTAATCTAAATGCAAATAGTCTAATGTTCAAATTTAAGTTTTTAATAAAGCATTTTTAAAAGAGGTTGCTAGTGACCTACAGTCAATGGTACATATGCTTTGAAATTTTCCCCTGTATTGATGGATTACACTGTGTTTTTCCAACCTTCTTACCAGCATATGTGCAAAGACCAGAGGTGGGTGGAGGGGAAGAGTAGGAACTAGCTATGAAACCTGCTTTACTTATTATTAAAGTTTGAAGTTATTACAGGAACTCTTTAGTAAAGTATTTTTCTTGATCTTTTATGTGAAGGTTATTTATTCATAAAGATTAGGATATTTTTTAGGATCACTCAAGTATGAGACCACAATTTTTATTTTGATTAAAAATGTCATATTTGGCTGATTATTTGAACTTCAAGTCAGTGATGATAGTCTAATCCACCTACAGACAAACATAAACAAATGCAGATGATCTTGATAACATCCTGAAGCCTGAAATACAATATTATTCAAAGGAACACAGTGTAATTTAAATTATGCATATTTAACAATGCCCTTAATGCCAATTTCAATATCTGGATATATATATATTTATATATGTATATATACACACATATATATGTATGTATGTGTATGTATGCATGTATGTATGTATATATATATGTGTGTGTATTTTAGTCTTCTTCCTCCACACTTCTTATTGCTGTCAAACTACCTTCTCGTGAGTCCTCTTTCCTTCTCTGGTTTTCCTAAAACAGCTTTCTCTTATTTTTATTCCTGCTTCTCTGACATCTTCTTGACCTCTCCTGGCTCCTCTGCTTTATCCCACTCTCTGTGTAAAGATATCTCCTATGGCTTTATTCTCTGCCCGCTATTCCTCCATCTCCTCATTTTTTTGTGATTGTGTCCCAAACCAAAACTTGAACCTTAAATTTCCAGTTATCTGCTGAATGTCTTCACCTACATGTCTTAGGAGTATTTCAAAAATAAAACTATAATTGAACTTCTCATCATTTCTACAAAACCTGATCCTTCTCCCAACTTTTCTTTTCTGTTAATGGTGACAACATTCTCTGAACAAATAGAAAAGAATTTACTTAGTTCTCACTATGTGCCTAGCATTGGGCCAGAGATACCAAAACAATCAGCAGTGTTTAATGGATTTGTGGTGATTGAAATCTCCTTAGTTGCCTTTTCAGTAGCAATACTGTGTGTGATTCTTTCCCTGCCAGTCAGTATTTTGCTTTCTTTTAGACAATTTAAAAACATTTTCTTCTGTATGTCTTCAGTTTGTTTCATCTGTCCTTCCCATCCCTGTTGCCAGTTTGACTCCTATATATGACAGCTGGGGACTTCAAAGTTGGAATCCAAATGTAGTTGACTATACTATTGTTAATAAAGAAAATAGTTTGTTACAGAAACTATGAAAGATATGTTACACTTTTTATAGGTTTGTTTTCTTACCTGTACATTCTTTTAAAAATATTTTTGGGATGATATAGAGACATAATTAGGTCTTATACAAGGATTTCTAGAAGCATTTTTACCCTCAAATCATTTGCTATCTCAAATTGATACTGCTTGTAGTCTTCTAATATTTTCCTTCATAAAATAATGGTTATAAATTCTACATTGGTTTTGCCTTTAGCTGCCATGACTTCATGCCTTGACAAGATCAAGTGTTTGCTGGCTGACATGATTTCTCAGCTCTTTTCCCTTCTTTGCTGTAGCAATTGACGTATGTTTATTCAGTTTCCTAAAGAAATGATGACACACCATTTCAGTGGCTTACAGATTCTTCTTGGAGAAGCAAAGGAACATGTGAAGTTGATGTCCTCAGACATCCAAAGCAAACAAGAAAGATTATTCATGGGACATTTAATCATGTTTATCTTGCAGAGCTCATGATTAGCCTAAGAAAAAGAAATATTCACAGAGATAGTTGCAGCTTATATGTGAGCATTAGAAGTATTTATTCCAGCCATATCTTTCAGAATATTTTTTTTGGTTTTCTTTTTTTGTTTTTTGGCAGGGCAATTGGGGTTAAGTGACTTGCCAAAGGTCACACAGCTAGTACATGTGTCAAGTGTCTGAGACCAGATTTGAACTCAGGTCCTCCTGACTCCAGGGCCAGTGATTTACTCACTGTGCCACCTAGCTGCCCCCAGAATATTTTAAATACAGTTTCATAATTATTTTAAAACTGCAAAACATAGATATATGAATGTATGTTGGTTCTCTGTTTACCTGTTGTTTTATCTAATTCAGCAGGTCTGAGTTTTCATCAATGCAGTCATCCTTTTATTGGTGAAATGGCTTCTCATCCTGTGAAAATCTCTTGCAAGTCCTTTAACAAACCATGGATTGTTTGCCCTGTATGAGAGAGACCTTCCTGTAGGTCAGGAGTTCTTAAGCTTTATTGTGTGTCACTGACCCATTTAGGGGATCTGGCCAGTCTGGTGAAGCAATAGATGCCCTCTCAGAAAAAAAGTTATTAAATGCATAAAATAAAACACATAGAATTACAAAAGAAATCTATTCTTTCACAAAAAAAATTTTTAATTCACAGACCCCATATTAAGATGCCCAGATTCAGGTATATACACATATATCTATGTGTACGTATTCATGTAGTTCTGTACATACACATACATAAATGTATATAGTCATGTGTGTGTGTGTGTGTTTGCAAAACACCTATGAAATTCTGATGCTATTTCTAGAAAATAAATTTACAGTAAAACTCTAATGTGGGTGTCAACATCTTAGATTATCTGTGTACTAACAAAATGGATCAACAATAAGCCTTATTGGTTTGTTACCTCATACCCCACACAAAATAAAAATTAATATAAAATGCAATTTCAAATGCAAATTTGGAGACTGTCTTATTGTTATCTGCTGTTATTAATATTAAAAGAAGTATAACAAGGAAAATTACAATAGCTGGTACTTCTGTTTATAGACACAAGTTGCATTACTCATCAAACCAGGTAGTCATGAGATCCCCATAGTTTTATAATTCTACCTTCTTCCATTCATAATCCTAAATCAGTATTGAATCAATCAATCAACAAGCATTTATTGAGCACTTAGTATGTCCTAAATACTATGCTAAGTGCTAGGGATACCAAGAAAAATATAAGAAGAGTCCCTGCACTCAAGGAGTTTAAATTCCATCAGGGGAAACAGTACGTAAAATTAAATTATAGGTAGAAATAAAATACACCAAAAAATGTGATTTTTGTAAGGGAAGGCACTAGCATGTAGGGGAATCAGAAAAAGCTTCATTTGGGCCACTTGAGCTAAGATTTGAAGAAAACTAGGGCTTCAAAGAGTGAGAGATGAGGAGAGAGGTTATTTTAAGCATGTATACCCAAAGGCACAGGTAGAGGAAATGGAATGTCGTGTAAGAGACAACAAGAAGGCTAGTTTGACCATGTCATACAGGGTACGAAAAGAAGCTCTACCTATTAAGTCTGCAAAAGTGAGATGGGAGCCAGATTGTGAAGGGCATTCAATGACAAATAGACAAGATTGTATTTGAACCTAGAGGTAATTCATTCAGGTGAACATTACTGTTTTCAGCTGATTATGAATGTATGCAGCTATAATTGAAAAAGAACAAAAGCCATTTTGTCAAAAAAAAACCTATGATATTCAATATCAATTAAGTATTTTCTAATAGGCTAGTATTCCTGCTTCTTTAATCATGGTAAGGGGAAGGTGCTTCCATTTAAAGGACAATTTTAAAATGGTTGCAGGAAACCATCAGAACTATTTGGTACTGGCTAAGAAATAGAGTGGTAGATGAGTAGAATAGGTTAGGTACACAAGACATAGTAGTCAATGACTATAGTAATTTACTGTTACTGTTTGATAAACCCAAAGACTCCAGCTTCTGGGATAAGAACTCACTATTTGACCAAAAAACTAACTAGAAAATAGTATGGCAGAAACTAGGCATAGTCCAACATCTTACATCATATACCAAGATAAGGTCAAAATAGGTACATGATTTTGACATAAAGAGTGATACCATAAGCAAATTAGCAGAGCAAGGAATAGTTTACCTGTCAGATCTATGGATAAGAGAAGAATTTATATCACACTACACAAGTGGGAAAGGGACTTGTATCTATAAAAATATTTACAGTAGCTCTTTTTGTGGTGGCAAAGAATTGGAAATCTAGAGGATGTCCATCAATTGGGAAATGGTCAAACAAGTTGTGGTACGTAAATATAATGGAATACTATTGTTCTATAAGAAATGATGAACTGGTATATTTCAGAAAAACTTGGAAAGATTTACATGAACTTATGATGAGTGAAATTAGTAGAACAGGGGAACAACATACACAGTAACAGCAACATTGAGCTATGACTGACTTTGATAGATTTAGCTCTTCTCAGCAATGCAATGATCTAAGACAACTTCAAAAGACTCATGATGGGAAATGCTATCCAAATGCAGAGAAAGAACTATGGAGTCTGAATGCAGATCAAAGCATACTATTTTCTTTTTTTTCTTTCATATTGTTTTTCCCTTTTGTTCTGATTCTTCCTTCACAACATGACTAATGTGGAAATATTTCTAATAGGATTGTACATGTATAACCTATATCATATTGCATGCTGTCATGGGGAGAGGGGAGGGAAGGGAGGGAGAAAAAAATTTATAACTCAAAATCTTATAAAAGTGAATATTGAAAACTATCTTTACATGTAATTGGAAAAAATAAAATAATATGAAGTGGGGAAAAATTGGTTGCAGGAAAATAACACCTCATGCACAACTTTCTCAGTAAGCACAAGTTTGTTTGTTTGTTTGTTTTTTCCAGTATCATATTGCTTCTGATGCCTTGAAGGCAGCAACAGTCATATAACAAGCTTCATTTCATCTGTTTTGGTTAGCAGTAATAATTAAAAATAAGAGTTAATACAACCAGTACTAATTTCTTCTCACCCTGATTTTCAGTCCAAATATTCCTTCCTTATTTGAAAGTTTGGCACGAATGTGAAAAATCCTTAAGTTTATAACCTTTCCCGTCCTAATTATGATTTAATTATCTTTAAAGACAATAAAAAAGTGTGATCGTCCCTGTCAAAATGCTATTGTAAATGGTACAGCTTAGTCTCTACAGTTACTTTTTTTTCTGAGAAAATATATTAGCATTTACTCTCCATTCAGTTAAGAATTAAATTGTTGGAACTCAAAGTTTTAAAAACATGTTCAAAAACAACCAAAAAAAATTTTTGCATGCAACTAGGAAATAAGATACACAGGCAATGCGGCATAGAAATTTATCTTGCCTTACAAGAAAGGAACAGAAAAGGAGATGGAAGGGGAGTGGGCTGACTGGGGAATAGGGAGTGGGCTGACTGAGGAATGGGGAGTGGGCTAACTGGGGAATGGGGCAACCAGAATATACACCATCTTGGAGTGGGTGGGAGGGTTGAAATGGGGAGAAAATTCATAATTCAAATTCTTGTGAAAATCAATGCTGAAAACTAAATATATTAAATAAATTAAATAATTTTTTTAAAAAAACTGAGACTAGGACAAAGCCAGACATCATTGCAATTCGAATTGTAATAATTGGGAATTGTACCAGCTTGGGATTCAGAGTAGTTTTTGCAATGGATATGACAGCCTCACAGAGTAGTTGTGAATAAAACTGCTAGAGTGGTGCAAAAAAAAATTAAATTGTTTCTTATGTAGAAAGCTTAACTTTGTCTTCAATATTCTTTCTTTTCTAGGTTAGCTTTATATTTCTGGGAAAAAAAGCAAGTCAAAAATAGCTCAATCTGGGTCAAATAAAGGAGGGTATAGGCATTTATTAAACACCTACTAAGTGCCAGTCATCATGTTAAATACTTTATAAATATTATCTCCTGTGATCCAAATTAAGACACTTACAGGAAATCACAACTGAAAGAGTGGCAGATTTGAAGTCAGAAAACCTGGGTTCAAATTCCAACTCTTCTGTCTCTTAACTCTTCAATCACTTAACCACTTTGGTTCTTAGGTTCCTCATCTGTAAAGTGAAAGGCTCTAAGAGGCCTCTAAGATCCCTTCCACCTCAAAATCTATGATGCCTACTAATCAGCTTCTTTGATTCCATAATATTAATCCCCATTAGGCATTGATCAAATGAAAGATTGTTTCAACAGTTAGTCAGTCAGTTTGTTGAGACTAACAACATATTTACCCAAAGAAACCATGATATAAAATATAAGATATATACCCAGGCCAGGTCACAAAAGCCTATGTAATGAATAATTTAGCTGAAATTGCACCAGATTGTATACAAAATGCTGACTATTCTATAGTTGTATATTTTTCCAATCTCCATATTTTTCAGCTAGATTTGCTAAATTTCATGTCTTCCTGTGGTATCCTTAACTTCTCCATTATCTCACAAAGCCACTCAATATAATTTAATAAAGATTTATTATATATCAGGCACTGGGCTGTTTTGTGAGGAAACAGAGATTGTCTAGGCTCTCAAGGAGCTTATATTACGCCAGGAAGAATTAGCATGTGGACAGATACATTGATAGAAAGTAAATAAAAAGACAAATATAACATATAGACAAATGAATGCTGTAAAATCAATATAAAATAATTTCAAGTAAGTAGGAAGGGAACAAAAAAGACCTAATGGAGAGGACAGCATTTGAAGTGAGCTTTGAATGGATCTAGAGATTTTCTAAAAGGTGCAAGAAAGGAGGGAAAGAGTTCTAGACATGGAAGACAGATGATGCCAAGGCACAGTGGTCAGTTTGACTAGGATGTAAAGTGTGTAGATTCAGCATCCATCATCACTCTAGGGAAACATGCCTGGCCAGGCAGACAAGGTATAGTGACTCATTTGGTTTCCTGGTGTTCTCCAAGTCTGAGAGGCCTGGGCTCCACATGGATGGAACTTTTTATATCCTAAGGTAACTAAGAAACTTCTTCACTGGAAGCAGGAACCAATCAGGTCCTAGAGGCAGTTCAGTCATCTTTTAGAGAAAACTAATTACTGTTGGGAGAGAAAAGAGGAGGAAATCCTGGTAGATGTTAGTCCTACCACACAAGGAGAGTAATGTGAAATCATTCTAGAAAGACAGATTGGGAAGGTATGCTGAGTGGCTAGAGTACTAAGCCTACAGCTAGGATGACCTGGGTTTGAATCCTGCTTCAGATTTCACAAGCTATTTGACCTTGGATAGGTTATGTAAGCTCTCTGAGCCTCAGTTTTCTTATCTGTAAAGTAAGGATAAAAATAGCTCCTATCTTTCATGGTTATGCATATTAAATGCCTACATACACATATGTGCATTGTTGTTGTTTGGTTGTGTCCTACTCTTTGTGATCTGGTGGACCCTACCATACAATCGATTTTCTTGGCAAAGACACTGGAGTGATTTGCCATTTCCTTCTCCAGTGGATTAAAGCAAACAGGTTAAGCGACTTGCCCAGGGTCACACAGGTAGTGAGTGTCTAAGGCCAGATTTGAACTCAGGTCCTCTTGACTACAGGCCCAGCACTCTATCCACTGAGCCACCTAGCAGCCTTCATGTGGATGTGTGGATGTGCATATGTGTGTGTATATTTACATATATGTCACTTTATAAACCATACAGTACTGTATCTATAGGTAGTAGACAAAGGGGTGGGAATGCAGATGAAAATCAGTTACTGCAACAGAAAAACAACTCAAAGCTCACCAGCCTCAACCCAACTCTCCTTTTATTTCACTTGATTATATTTTAGGTTCTTGCTGTTTTCTTTTGTTTTTGGAAAGCCTTGCTTTCCTTGTATTGAAATTTCTTAAGTTAAATTAATGAAATTCTAATACTATTTAAAATATATCTACCCCTGGAAAGGGCCAATACTGTTATACCGCTTCAGTGTAAATGAGTTCCGGATCTTTCCCTGGCAACAGGTATTAGTTCATTGGAAGGGAAAATTGTGGGGAAGGGAGGAAATACAAGAGCAAGACAGAAAGTTGGAAGGGTATGCCAGTGAGGGAGGGAAAAGTCTGGCTTTGTACATCTAATTCAATTCCACAATGAGTGTATTAGGTCTTCTAATACACCTGATCCAGCACCTAATATGTAAATTGACTGGAGCTGAGGAATGTTAGCTATTTGAGGCAAGGAATGTTAACAATTGAAAGGTTTCAACAATAGCTCTTGAATTCTTGCCTGTGCTGCCTCAACTACCACATATCTTCTCTTCCTAAGCCTTTCTTTTGCCTCCATTTATAACTTACATTCATAGTACTTTGAGTTGGGAAGAACCATAGAAATCACCCAACCTTCTCATTTTACAAACAAGGAAATCACGCCTAAGAAAGAAGAATGGACTTAACCAAGATTACACAAGTGGTAATTAGCAGAACAAAGATTCTAACCCTGGTTATATGACTCAAAATATAGCATTCTTTTCACACTACCTGGCTCTGTGAACTTATTTCAAGGTATCTGTGAACTTGGGTGGAGCATCTTAATTTTCTAACTTCTAACTGAAATTTAGCGTTTCCTTTAATTATTAAAAATTTTTTCTTAAGAAGAGGTCCATATGCTTTCCTTCTTTGGACATATATGTCCTCAATAATTTCTCTTATGACCCTTTTTCATATGTCATCATTGGTGATATGTCCCAGCTTACTTATAGAAACCAACTCTCATTCATATTCTTTAGTTCTTCTGAAATTTTGACTCATATGAGACCATGATATTCCACAATTTAGAAACGTCTAATATCACCAGAAAAATAGTAATGTTAAAAAGATAACAAGAAACATGCTGAAATCTTGGAGTTCAACATAGACCTTTATTTTCCTGCTAGCTAATTCTGAGTTAAGTATACATGGTCAAGCTCTCTATGTTGATGGACTTATTCAAAGGGCTTCCCATCCAACTGCATGCCATAATTTCAGCAATTTGTGTTTCCCTGTATGGATTGCTAGATTCTTCTCTTCAGAATGGTCATGGATCTCATTTAAAATCCTTGTAATGCTCTAGAAAAATGCCATCACCTAGAGCTGCCTGTGTGCAGCTCACTCTTGCTTCTCTTGGGGGGAAGAGAGAGAGATAGAGAGAGACAGAGAGAGAGAGAGACAGAGACAGAGACAGAGACAGAAACAGAGACAGAGACACACAGAGAGAGAGATGTGCATAGCCTCTCCCCTAGCTTCATTCAGAGACAGGGAATTTTATGAAGAAGTAATAGAGCAGGCTTGTAGTCAGGAAGACTCATCTTCCTAAGTTCAAATCTGGCCTCATACATTTACCAACTGTGTGACCCTGGGCAAGTCACTTGTTTGCCTCAGTTTCCTCATATGTAAAATGAGCTAGTGAAGGAAACAGCAAACCACTCCAGTGTTTTTGCCAAGAAAATCCCAAATGGGGTCAAGAAGAGTTGGAAACAACTGAATAACAACAATAGAATTGCCTGCCTTCTGTACCCATGGGCATGGAGAAGTGTATAGAATAGGAAGAAGATGATTTCTATCCTAGTAGTGGGAATAGAGTAGGAATTTGGTCTCAGAGTAGTAAGCAATTGTATTACAGCCTAGGTATGGATGAGACGATATCTGAGTTGAAATGAAAGCAAATGACCATGCATTTTATTGCATTATCTGTTGCTTAAATGCTTCTCAATTTTACCATACTTTCCTAATCTAATTAAATGAAGTTCTATTATGATTTGAGGTCTAAATGATTCTCAGTGGTTGGAGCAGAATATAAATTCCCAATGGGCTGGAGCTGAGCCAAGAGTATAAGCTCAAGCTCTGAGTAGGCTCTCAGAGAGTCAGAAAGGCAATGCTAGGGCAATTGACCATATACGTATTGATCTGTCACATACATATCGGAAAACTCTTGAATGATCTGCACAGAGATAAAGGAAGTACCTTATTGGAGGTAAGCCTTCAAGGTCATCTTTTACCCTAACAATTAAAAATAGAGATTTTAAAAGTAATCAACAAACAATAAACACCACGGAATTCTGTATCTTCTAGACCTTTTAGTCAATGTGATTGCAAAGATGTTACCTGTTTTTTAGAGTTGTCTAGAAAACCCTGTTTGCTCATATTTTCAACAGCTATCTCAGTACATGAATAGATAAAGATAAAGAATAGATATAAATGAAGAGTTTTTAAAAGGTGATAAAGTAGACATATTGATCAACTTTGATACTTTTTTAGAAATACTAGTCTTCATAATCCATATAGGGGATTGACTTAAACAATACATGCTGTTTTTGCTCGAGCACTGGACTATTCAATTCTCCATTTCTTAAGGGGGATATCATTACTAATGGGAACAGAAGTAAGATTGAAGGATGAGGAGTGGGAAACAATAATTGAAGGCTTCATAAAAGAGATGGCATTTGAGGTAGGCTTTAAAAGAAAGGGAGTAGTTCAATAGTTAAAATGCCAAATGAGACCATCCTAAATTTAAGGATTATATGATAATAAAATCTCCCATGAATGGAATGCCAAGCCAAATAGAAGAAAACAAGAGGATATCTTGTAAGCCTGAGCAAACATAAGAGAGGAAAATGGTAGCTCAACTGTCATCAGGCCAAATGCAGGTAATACATTTCAGGAAAAATAATCCCAGTTATATGGATGTGATGATATCTAAGACATCTATTGACTCAAGAAAGCTATCTAGTAGTCACTGGAGTGTTTCTCTGAGGCCTTTATGTGTTTCTAAATCTACTTCTTATTGTCTTTCCTTCTAATGTAGGCAATATCTCTCTGTAAAGGAATTTAGCTCAATACAGTTTGAAATGATATTTCAAAATGCAGAAAATCTTTTAAAATAAGGAGACAGCTCTCCAACTAGTATGAGCTGAGTCACGCCCTAAATCTCCTTCCAAACTCTTCTTTCCTTTGAGTTCAGACAAGATCTCTGGTAGGAGATGATTAAAATTTCAAATGTGTTGATATTCATTAGTCCATTATTAGCATCCTTTACACTCATTTGCATGTATCAGTTTCTCAAATTAGTTACTGGCTTCCTATCAGAAATTAGGACATTGGCAAGATCTGTTGGAGAAGAGGAGGCACAGCAAAGTCTAAAGAATAGTGTCCTACCTAGTGAAAATATGTATACCTATGTGAAATGCCAGAGCCCCCTTCATGAAAGTTATATATTCTTTATACAGGGGAGATTAAAAAAATAAGTAAATGAGGGTGTAAATGACAAATTTAACCTACTTCACAATTGTTCACTGGACTGGCCCTATATACAAAAGCATCCTATGCTAAAAATCTACCAAGCAATTGTCATTCAATCCCTTTCCTCTCCTTAGACAGCTATTATCTTCTAGGCTTTCATCACTAATCTCCTAGATTATTGTAATGATCTCTTAATTTTCTTCTTGACTCATCTCTCTCGCTTCAGTCTAGCTTCCACACTGATGTCAAAATAATTTTGCTTAACCACAAATTTGACCATGTCACTGCCCTATTCAACTTTTTATTTACAACTTTGTCCCACCCCTGTTTCCAGACTCGTTGTACATTAATCCACTTCTTTGATCCATCCAAATTGGCCTTCTTTCTCCACATACATTTGCACTGACTATTCCCTATATCTACAATGTATTCCTGTCTCACCTCTATCTTGTAGAATTCTTCCCTTCCTTCAAGATGGAGCTCAAGTACAACCTTCTATGAAGAACTTTTCTTGATCCCATCTTGTGTATGTATATGTAGATATATATACACTCATATGTATGTATATAACATATATGTATGTGTAACACATGCATGCATACATATGTATGTGTATTGCATACATGTACATATATATAATATGTATTTATATATGTATGTCATTTCTTCCCCATCTATATTTTAAGCTTCTTAAAGCTGAAGTGATCACTTTTGATTTTGTTTACCCAGCATCTAGCACATAGTAAGTGCTTAATAAATGTTTGGTGATTGAATGACTATCAGATACACTACCTGACATCTTACAGTTGGAAAACAGCCTGGCTGTTTGAGCTAAGATCTTTAGCATCATATAGAAGTTATTATCTCTCATAAATCAATAAGTTAGTCTGTTCTGTAAGTTAAAGCCATGGAAATGCAGCCAAAGAAACAGTTTACCCTGTGTGATATTTTGTTAAACACATTGTGGGAGGGGGCATATTTCCTGGAAGACAGTGGTAAACCTCATGAGAGGGGAACATTGCTTTAAGGATGAAGATAGATAACAGAGCAACTCCCCAGGGAATCTATACTGAGTAAATTTTATAATGTATCAATTATTTAATAACAAACATGTATATTGAATTTCAATGTAATAAAGTATGACTAATTCTCTCTCTGTCTCTCTGTCTCTGTGTCTGTCTCTCTCTCTCTCCTTCTCTCTCTCTCTCTCTCTCTCTCTCTCTCTCTCTCTCTCTCTCTCTCTCTCTCTCCCTTCTCTCTGCTCTCTTTCCCTCCCTCCCTCCCTCCCTAGCTCAGAAGTACCAGAGAACATAGACTAATGCACTCTGGAGAATAGTATTCTCATATAAGCTAAATTGTTGTGTTTGTCCTTTAATTTCAAAGAGGACCATGACATCATGAAAATGATGACATGACTTGCAGTTGACTTGATTTGAGTGAGGGAGGGCTGTGCAAGCTTACCAGCCTCACTTTCTCTTCCAGAGCCATCTGGATCCAGTGACCAGATATTCATCAGGATGACTGGAGATGGCCCAGGATGCAATGGGAGATCCTGGCCCTTTCAAGATAAGAACTTTTCAAGTTCTCACTTTCAGTGTAATAACACCCATTCAGTGAATAGGCTTTTTTAAAATGTGAGTTGAGGGATGGCAGTTTTAATTAGAAAAAAAAGAGAAAAAAAGCAAACTTGGAAGGGAAGACTCTCAGAGTTGCTAGTCAAAAGAGAAACAGTTACCATTGACATTCACTCTGAACTGAGAGGGCCCAAAATATAGCTGTTTAAAATGTACTTGATCCCATAGGCAACTAAATTCTGCAAGTGGATAGCATACTAGGCCTGGAGGCAGAAAGACATAATCAAGAGTTCATATCTGGTCTTAGACACTTACTAGCTGTGTGACCCTGGGCAAGTCACTAAACCCTGTTTGCCTCAATTTCTTCATCTGTAAAATGAGCAGGAGAAGGAAATGGGAGACCACTCTAGTATCTTTGCCAAGAAAACCACAAATGGGGTCACAAAGAGTTAGGACTGAAAAACAACTAAACAACTTAGTTCTACAACTAATATCAAGAATCAAACCTTCTTGTTTCAAATATAAATTCCATTTAAAACCATATTATATTTAGTATGTGAATTTAATATGATATGTGGTGCAAGCCTTCATACCTCATATAATCCTTGTTTTTATAGCTTGTTAAAATACTTGTGATTGGTTATCACAGTTATCTATGTATAGATATTCCCTGACTAGATTTCAGGCTCTATGAGGATAATTCCAGTTTTATGTAAATTTCACATCTTCCCTAGTGCCAAAGATACTGTGCTATAAATGTTTGTTAAATTGAATTGAATAGATTCCTTCTGTACATTCAAATGTAAATTGCCTTTCTATGGGAGACAGAAACTGCATACAGTTTTCAGTGTCTACCAGTCATGATAAGAAGGTAAATATTGCTATTTAATTTGCAAAATATTAATCAAGCACCTACTTTGTATGAGTATATGAATCTTAGAGTGGCTAGGTGGCACAGAGAATAGTGCTAATCCTAAAGTCAGGAAGGCTCTTTTTTGTGAGTTCAAATCTGGCCTCAGACATTTACTAGGTATGTGACCTTGGGCAAGTCACTTAACTGTGTTTACCTCAATTCCTCATCTGTAAAATGAGCTGGAGAAGGAAATGGCAAATCACTCCAATTTCTTTGCCAAGAAAACTCCAAATTATGTCATGAAAAGTCAGACACAACTAAAAAAATGACTGAACAATGATACCAGCCCTCTCACTTCCCTCATTCTGGACAGTAATCTATTAATGTAGAATAAGACTCACAGGAATTTTTGGTTGCCATATTAATTTACTGACTCATATTAAAACCTCCCTCGGGAAAGGCCAACATGTTGGGTGTGGGGAGGTGGTCATTCAATGGGTTCTGAACCTATTTATCTTTGCCAGTATTGATTCAGCTAATCCCTTCCCTATCTATACAGTCTCAAAATAGATATTGTCAAATATGTTGCTGAAATTAATTTATAACGTGTCTATGGTATTTACCTAATAAACTAGTTCTAGTAAGCCTTTCATAAATGGAAATAGGGTTAGCTTTTCATGCCATGACTTTTTAAATTTATTTTTGTTTTCATATATTTCTCTATTTTTAAGTTAATATTCTTTTTTAACTCAATAAGTTGTATCAAACATGAACATTCCAATATATAATAAACAAAAAAAAGATTTATTTAAGACACTATGAACTATGAACAGTTTAAGAAGTATATGTGTATACATATATGTATAAAAAGTAATAATAGAATTTCTCTACATGTTTGTGTCCCTTTTTTAAATTTTTTGTCTTCTGTGCATTTTTTAATTGTTTTATTGATGATCCCTTTTTTGCATGTCTATCACTACCCACTAATTTACCATACCCACTTCCTATCCCCAGGTGAGAAGCCCTCCCTTGAAATAACAACAACCAAAAGCATATAGTCTAGCAAAATTAATTAATACACTGGACATGATTGAGAATAAATGCAGTGTCTCATTCTGAATTGTTAGCTCACTTGTTCTTAATGAAACGCTCCTTAAATAGTATATCCCAGATTGCTGGCAAGAATCAAAATCAATTTTCCTGGCATATAACTTGGCAGAGTCCACCCCTTCTCTTCGACATAATTTTTTAAAATCACCAAGAAGGTTTCAATGATCATATTCACAAATTTTGGGTTGTAATTTGCTTTTAGGTAGATAGGCTCTAGATCTGTGGTTTCATGACATATTAAACTTTAGATGAGAAAACTCCTACCAATATATGTTGGTGCCTTCTTTTTAAGTTATAATCTTAGACAGTTGCCTTGAGTGCTGAGAGAGTGAGTGACTTGTCCCCAGTCACACAGCCAGAAAGTGTCAGAATAAACCCCGGTCCTACTCAAGTTGAGGTTAGCTATGCCTCAACTCGTGCTGCCTTTCCTTACCTTAAACGAAAAGGAGAAATTTATATATCCCCAATTTGTCCAGCCATTCTCTAAATGATGAGCACCAATTTTGTTTCTAGTTTTTTGCTACAACAAAAAGAGCTACTACTAATATTTTTGTGCATATGAGTCATTTCTCTCTATCTTTGATCTCTTTTGAGATAAACAGAGAAACAGTATCACTGGGTCAATAGGTAGGTACTATTTAGTGACTTGGAACAGACATTTTAGTCACTTTCTTAGCATAATTCTAACTTTCACAAATGGCTGGACTACTTCATAATTCCATTAATTCTCAATTCTTGTATTTCCAAAACCTCTCTAATATTGACTATTTCCATTTTTTATCTTTGCCAATTTTGCATATGAGGTCTTTTGACTTGTACTTGGAGTAATGTTTGATTCAGAGTTTTTTTTTTCTGAAGAATTTTCTTCAGGCCACGTCCTTTGACCATTTATTCATTGTAACCCTTATATCTTTTTTGGTCTCTCAACAAGATGTATGTTTCCATAACTATATCCTAGTCATAAACCAAATTCCATCAAATCCCCTGGAATCAATCAATAAGCACTTGTTAGGTATTTACTATGAGTCAGGAATTGTGCTTATCACTGGCAATATAAATACAAAAATGAGACTGTTCCTGTCCTAAAGAATGTTCAATTCTGCTGGGACAATACATGTAGATATATAATAAAGCAAATAAAAATTGGGGAAGAGGGAATACTAATAGCAAAATAGGAAGGACTTTTTAGAGGTAATTGCTCATGAGCTGAACATCAAAGGCATATGTAAGTTTCAAGAGTTAAAGATGAGGAGGGAAAATATTCCAGACTGAAGCATCAGTGTATATGATGGGATACAATTTGGTTTTGGTCTGAAAAGATATACTGTACCTAGTTTGTGAAAGGCTTCCAATGCCAACAAAGGAGTTCATATTTTAGAGGCAATGGGAGTGTAACATATACTGTATTTTTTTCAAATCAATTTGCTGTTCCATATGCTTATTGATGGTACACTAATAAAACTTAAAACTCATCAATGCAAGCAATCAAACTTTATTGACTATTCAATAATACAAACATCAACTCTCTAGGAACAAAATCACCAATCTTATTTCTAAAGGTTTATGTCTTGTACCAGTGCTTCTAAGTAGGTTCTCTATCTGCACAGCTGATGGCAGTGTGTCTCCTTCCAAGGTGACAGTCTAGCAATTCTCCATCACTCATCACTGCTCTCATGTGTACATGGGAAGCTCAAATTTCCTCATGCAAGGAACACAGGAGTCCTGCATTGAGATCCAGGAGCAGACTGATTGCTGGATCTCCACTGGGTTTTTATGGTTCTGGCTAAAGGTGTTTACAAGTTACATTAAAATTTTGATTGCTGATTATGTTTATGATGAGTTTATGATGAAAATAAATAATTAAATTGTTAGTTTTCTAAAAGCATTAGCAAGTGTTTATCAGTTGTTTACCAGATTTGGGATGTAGATACATCATCAGTGGCTGTTTACTAGATTTGGAGAACATACATGACATTGCCAAAGTATACCACTCAAATGCTCATCTTATTACAGAAAAATAGCTTACGTATCAACTACTTATTCCCACAATAGAGACTTACAACAAAATAAAGTTGCTCATCATAAGTTAACATACTTATTCTGAATACAGGTAGTCACTGAAGCTTCTTGAGTAGAGAAGTGACATGGTCAGGCCAATATTTCAGACCCACATTTCACCTTTCTTCTTTTCCTTCCTGTTATTCTAACAGCAGTATGGAAAATAGATTAGAGAGATGAGAGACTGGATTCATGGAGTCCAATTAGAAGACTATTTCAATGGTGCATGAGAAAAATGATAAGAGCCTAAATCAGGATTGTTGCCATATAAGTAACATGAAGGGTATGGATGTGAGAGATGCTGAGGAAGCAAAATCAGCAATAAATAGTAACTGATTGAATATAGGTGGTAAGGGAGAGTGAAGATTTGAGAATCAATCAGCAAACATTTATTACTCCTAGTATGCAAACATAAATGGCTGAAAAAACATTGGTGCCTTTGATAGAAATAGGGAAGTTAAGAGGAATGGTGGGATTAGTGGAAAAGATAATAAATTTGGTTTTGGACATGTTGAGATTGAGATGCCTATAGGACATCTAGATGGAGAAATTGCACTTGATATGAGCATTAAAGGGATTTAGGAACTGTGATAGTTAAAGATGAGGAAAGAAAATACTCCAGACTGGAGCATCAGTGTATATGATGGGATGTAATGTTGATTTGGGCTGAAAGAAATATGATGTACCTAATTTGTAAAAGGCTTCCAATGCCAACAAAGGAGTTCATATTTTAGAGGCAGAGAGGGTAATACATACTGTATTTTTCACATCAATTTTTCAAATTGATAGAGATGCAACATGAGAGTATAGGAAAGTATTGGACATATTTTGGAAGTCTTCTATAGAGAAATGATACCTGGATCCATGGGACTTGATGATATTGCCAAGAGAGAAATTTTCATAGAGATGAGAGAGCCCAGAACGGTGTTTTGTTGTACATGAAACAGAGGGAATGGGAAATAGATAACAATACATGGGAATAATCCAAGGAAGACTGTGCAAAATCAATAAAGTAGATAGGAAATGAAGCACAGCATAGTAGTGTCATGAAGAGTATGACTGTTGAGAAAGTCAAATGTTGCAAAGAAATCAAGAAGGATGAGGACTTCATAAGGACATTGGATTTAGTAATAAAGTTATCATTGGTGACCTTGGAAAGAGCATTTTCCATGTAGTAGTGGAAAAGACAAATAATAAAGTCCTGAGAAACAAAGCAAAGGTAAGAAAGTAGAAACAATGAGAATACACATTTTCAAGGAGTTTCCTATAGTATACATCACACTCTCCTTGGTAAGATCTGTAGTTCACTGTGTTTCTTTACCCACACTATCACATATGTATGTATCTAAAGACATGCAGTTTTCATCTTTTCTATCTACTACTTATATGGTGACTTGCCCTTAATAGTAACTTACTAAACTCTTGTTTAATGAATTAATATAAGAATTATTACTGCTCTTCTACCCAGAGTAACATAATTCTGGAATTTAGAACTTGATGTCATTGGTCAATTCAGTAACATTTGCACCATATGAAGCTACATCTTTTCAAAATAAACTCCTTCTGGTCCTCACCAATCTCCTGATAGGCTAATCCTCTTCTCTTCTAATCTTGAATTAATGAAGCATTTACAAGCTCTTTTAATTTACAATCATCTTTAAAAGGTGTATTGGTGGGATTTCCTTTTCTACTCTTTTCTCTTTTGGAAATGCTAAAGTAATCAAATGCCTTTGGTTAAGCCTTACTAGGTGCAAAGCCTTTTGCTAACTAGGTCCTGCTAAACCCCAGGCTCAAGCCCTTTTGCTGAATAGGTGTGAATCCTTTGATCCCTAATGGAGTATAAAAGCTCAAAGGTTAGCATTCTGACTGGGGTTCTCACTCCTGGAGGAGTGTTGATGCGAAGATTCTGGGCAGCCTCTCTAAGAGCCTCCCAGCTCATCAACCCAGATGTTGATGCTTTCCTGATAACTATGAATTGTGATTTGGTCTGTTTCTAATGTGTGTTTGTAATTTGTTTGTATTTGCTCTGAAGTTCAGGGTGCTGGCTTTTCCTCCTGAACTAAGTGAATGATATCTGCATGTTGGATTAAAGTAAGATTGTTAACCCCTCAATGTTGTTTTCCTTAGTAAAGCAGATTAAAGAACCTGTGCTGGCAGCTTTTGTTGCTGGTCTTGTTGTGTCTTGCACCTCACAACAGCTGCTAGGCAGACTGTTGCTACAAAAAGGCATTCAGAAAGTATTAAACTACTGTATTAGCTAGCTGCTCCCTTCAATGTATGAACTGCAGAGAATATCAGGGTCACTCTCTTTGAGCAAAGTAGACAAACTCAGTCACCTCTCCACTCATCAAAATTCTATGGCACTCAATTAGTTGTCAGTCAGTTATCTTGATAGCAAAAGAGCTGAAAAACCTGTATTTCACCTTTCTGTTTACCTTCACATGTGAAGGAGAGGAGCACAAAACAATAATTATCTCAAAAGGGCTTGACCTCTGTCAAACCACAGTTGAAATGAAAGGGCAACTCAACTGTCTTCCAGTGAGAATTAGCCTTTCTCCAGATAATATGGAACTAATAGCAGAAGGTTTCTTGTCAATTTTGACTTGGCCTGTTTCTTCACACAACTTTTTCAGAGCTGGTTCTTCCACTCCTAGCTGAGCCTTCATTCTCCTGATCAATTCTCTTCTGTCCATTTATGTTTATGTTCTTCACTGCTCAATGGATCAAAACAGTTTACTGGAATTTAATGACTGACCTTTTGTTTATGAAATAAAAAAACAACAACCTTATGAATACCCCCCTTTTTTTAGTTATAAAACCAATGATCTTTATTTAATCGTACCAGTCTAAAAACTTTTATTTGATTTTTCATTTTATGAATCTTAACCTCTAAGCCTAAAAACAGTCATATGAAAATAAGCTAAAGAACAACAGTCCCCATCAGCTCTTTTCCAGTCCTCAATCCATTCTTCCTAAAATTCTGCATCTCTGAAAACTGTTTTTTTGCACTTTTATTTCAAGTTTTTAGCAAATCAAAGTTCCTTATCTACCCCTTTCCACTAGAAAATTGTTCCCATATCTTTTTATTTTAATCTTTTTAATTTAAACCTTCCAATTTATGCAAAAGTCCATTTTCTACCATGTTCTCAGTGGAACTGTTCACATCTGATCTTGAAATTGTCTCTTTGCAAATGTATTTTTATTAGTTTTTAGTAAACAAAAGCTCTTTTTCTGCTCTTTCCAGCTAGCAGATTATTCATCCATGAAAGGGGCATTATCTAATATTCTTCACAGGTTGAGTTACTTACTTTTCTTTCTATTAAAGTACTTTTTCTTCCTCTTTCAACAAATCAAACTGCTTACATCTTCGAGGGGCAATACTTTGCATTAGTTTGCTCAGGTTTCTCTGAATCTGTCATATTCATCATTTCTTTTTATTCAGCAGTATTATATTAAATTCATATACCATTGTTTTTTCAGCCATTCCCCAGCTGTTGACTTCCCAAATTGTTTCTGGGTATTTGTTACAATGGAGTATGCTATTATAAATATTTTTGTGCATTTGGCCCCTTTCCTTTTGTCTTTGCTCTCTTTGTAGTATTTGTTTAATAATGGTAACACTGGGTTGACTTTGCATAGTTTAGCAAAGTTTGGGGTATAGTTTCAAATTACCTTCCAAAGTTGTTGACTAATTCATAGATCCATCAACAAAGCATTAGTGTAACTATCCTAGTAAAGGATTCCCAACAATTTTGGCATGTATATCCTTCCCTCCCTCATTAGATGCACTCCATCCTTGAAGAGGCAGATCAGGTGTTCTATTTGTTCACTTTGAGAATATATTTCCCTTCAATAAAGAAAACAATGCATTTTTAATAATTACAATCAGTATCAGGTTAAGTCTCTTGCATAGTATATCTTATACTTAACTTTATAAACTACCATAGAGTCTAAAGGGTTCTAAAATGCTTTGAAACTTGTCACTTAAATTTTTGGGGGTCCATTAAATTTGCAATATTCAGGCATAATAACCTTTGAGGGATTTTCTGTATGTCATATTTAAGGATTCAACATAGAAACTAAGAAATGATCCTTATATTATACTCAGTATTTCTCAAACTTTTTTTTAGAATAGTGTTTCTAATTCTGTACTTTTTAGATCAAGTGGAATGTTATTACTAGAAGTGAGTTAATGGATTGTCCCATTTCATACACATGCACATATACACATGCATTATGTATAATGTGCCTATATACATACACAAACATATATACATAAATGTGAGTATAGATACATACATATGTATGTATGTGTATATATATATATATATATACATATATGTGTATATGTGATCTTCACTTCAATTATAAGTGATTATTAGTGTCCACAATAGTCTAGTGCTCTAGTTTTCATTCCACAGGACACAACAATGGCCAAATGGAGTTAAAAAGGAAATAAGTTTCCTAATTTTCTCCTCTTCTTTCAGAAAAGAGGTGAAGAGTTCCTGTGACCACTCACCTTATGTCTCCCATCTCCTGCTAGGTGCAACATGACCATGAGGGAAAGCAGCAAGAGGCTGGGCTGAGTACCTTCCATCTGCTATAAGGGAGTTCTCTCTGCCTCAAAGCAACAACTTTCATCTGTACCATCCTGCTGCCAGTCCAATATTCTAAATGAGATGTAGAGAACCTCTGGTAAAGAAGACCACCCAACCCTTTGATTTTAGGCATTCTATCTCCTTTTGCACCTGTTCTTTGAAGGAAGAAGGGAAGTTTGGTGGACAATGGGACTTCCCACATGGAGTCCTTCCCCCATGGGATTCTTTCTCTGCTGTGCAGGTTCTACTTCACTCTCTTTCCATGCCTTTCCTCCCTAATCTCTACTTTTTATAATGAAGAGGAGTAGTGAAGCAAGGCCTCTCATCTGATCATCTGACCATGTCTCTCCAGTCACATCCTGCACTTGTCTCCAACCCAGTCTCCAACCTCCTCTGCAAAAAATGGCAACCCCAACTCAATGGTCAGGCCCTTCATAACTAAGAAATTATGAAAGCCCCAAATCCTATTCCCCACTCTTACTGATCACCTAATTCTTTGTCCCTGTCCTCCTCAACTATCCCAACCCCAAAGTATCAACCAAAACCACCCAGACTTTCCAATGCACTGACACGCCAGCTCCATACAAACTTCCCTTCATCCTTAAATTTTTCTTCTCCTATTCCTTCCATTTACTGGTTATTACTGCAATCTGTCTCCTCTAGATGACATGGCCTCCTTGACCACTTTTTCTAATACTGGCTGAACCTTTACTCATTCTCCTTGGATAATTGGTTGAGATGAGAGAATTAGAATAATGCTTGCTCCACTTTGAGGTTCTCCCCCCGCCTCTATCACTCAGTAGCCTTTCTTCCTTTGAGGTTCATGCTATTTACAGATATGAATCAAGAAAAATCCTAGTAGCTATCATCAACATATATCCCTAGGACACTCACCTTCCTTCCTCAAAAAGTTCAGCACATGACTCACAGCTTTTCTCTCCTCCCCAAATCTTGCCTTCATACTAGAAGAATTCAGTAAACATACTGATTCCCCCTACAATTCCCTAACCACTCTGTTCTTTAGCCTACTCACTTCCCTCCACCCCACGTCAGCTGCACATAAACATAGCCATCTTGCCATTACCCACAAATGTACTACCCATTTTCAAGAATTCTGATATCCCCTTACCTGACCATAATCTATTGACTTTTTACCTCTCCCTCTACCTTCCCTTAAAAAAAAAACCCTATCCTTCATCCCTACTGTGACTTTCAGTCTTTTGATCTCATCAATTCTCTCCCAGATGCTTTTCCTTGCACTAGCTTTCTCTCTTCTCTAACCCATCTTGACCCCTTGGTGGACCAATTTAACTCTTTTTTAAATTGTTTTTTTTTTATTTTCAGTTCGAAATTTTCCCCTCTCTCTACACCTTCCCCACCCATTTGAGAAGGCAAGAAATGCAATAGTGTTCTGCTATAGTATAGTATAGAAACAGTGCCTGCATGTATCCTTAAATGTGGCTTTTAATGATTTTCTGGAGAAGATAATATAATACAATATGTTTTGAGTATTTGTGGTTAGGGTTAAATTAATAATAAAATTCTTGTGTTTTAGGTATTTATACTTCAATCAAGAAATAATGTTATATAAAAATGGGGTTTTTAAGATATGCTTTTAAGACTTTTTTATTAAAAATGGGAAGCTTCGTTCTACCTCAGTATATAAGGTGAATCCCTGCAAAATCCCTTTAGGTTATAAAGGATGAAATTAAGAATTTTTAGTGAGTTCTAAACTTGGCACAGTGGACTCCCATTCTTTAAAGTTTGATTTCATGATTTCATAGATGCTGGTGTGTTTGGAGGGTTTTCAAGCCTCCCTTTTATTTTGTAGTCCTGTTTTTTTCTTGGCATGATTATATGCATATGAAACTATACTGGCTTATATTCATCCGCAGTTATATTCTTCTTCATGAGAATTAAAGAATGACAAATTTCTGAGAAAGTTGGGCAATAATTACAAAGATGTAGTTGGGTGTGGGAATGAGAGTCAAGGAAGTTCACTTGATCAGAAAAATGTTAACAAGTCTTCAATATTCCTCTATTGAAATACTTATCCTTTTTGAATACAGTCTTCTGTTTAAAGAAATGTGCAGGTTTTTTTTAATTTCTCTGAACTATGCAGCTGAAATCAAATTACATTTACCTATACTATATTATATTAGTAATACCAGACAATTATGTGACATATGCTCCCACAAAGTGAACCCCAATCCTTTTTGTCTTATTCCATATGCTATTCCATATGCTACAATTTGTGTGATTCACAACTTGTGGCCAAAATGCTCACAGTTGCAATAGCAATTTAAGCACCCATATTTATATGAGATTAAATGTTAACAAACAGAGTAGTTAAAATGGGGGAGGGAACCTTAATCTATACAAATAAATAGTGTGCAATAAAGTAACAGATTTCTCACATGTAAAAATAGGAATATTCATTTGCAAGATTAATAAAAACTGATTTTTCAAAATATGAGAGCATTTTGTAGAAGAAGACAAAATGATGAATCTTTATCCAGTCCTTGAGTTTCATTGGATTTCACAGATAGGAGTTTCAGGTTCTCATAATCATTCCCCTGTCCCCTCTCTCCAACATTTTCACTCCTAGCTCCTGCTGCCAAATTTAGATCATCATATTTCCTAAATTAAACATTAACATGCAAGTTGTCACCAGATAGCACCCATATGGTGCTGTCATCGCATGCCACACTTTGCCGCCACAGACTCTTGCACTTATTCTGTTGCTAAGGTCTTGATAAAGTGTAAATTTAGCATATGTAACAACTGAGGACCCCTATTATAAGCCACAGAGTTCCAACACAGGCAACAGTCTTCTTTGCTGTCCTTCTCTTAATTTCTCTGTGGAAAAGACTTCTGTGTTCTCATGTATCGGTAATTAAAAATTCAATGGCTAAATGTGACAGGAAAATCCAAGAGATACAGAATCTCCATGATGGAAGGGAGCTTGGAGGTCAGGTAGTTCAATGGCTATCTGAGCAGTAATAAATCCTTCTGCAAAATTCCTGGAAAATGGTCTTCCACTGTTCCCTTAAAGATGTACGGGGATGAGAAACTCGCTTCTCCAAGTAACCCATTCCACCTTCGGTCAACTCTAATAGGAGGCATTGTGAAATAATGTATAAAGAGCCAGCTTTGGAATAGGAAGACATGGGTTCAAATCTTTCCTGTGACATACTGACTGTGTGACCCTGAGAACATTATCTAAGATCTTAGTGTCCTAAACAATTCTCTGAGACAATAAATTGCGAAGCAGCTGCCAATTTGCATTGACCAGAAGAGGTTTCTCCTCTAAGAGTTTCCTACAGCAATAAAATCTCAAATCAGGACTTCAATAAACACAAAAGGGAAGAGAGGGAAGGAGCATTTATATAGTACCTACAATGCTCCAGGCACCATGCAAAGTGCTTTATAAATATGATCTCATTTGATCTTCACAAAGACCCTGAGAGGTAGGAGCTGTTATTATTCCCATTTTACAGTTGGGGAAACTGAGGCAAATAGAGGTTAATTGACTTCCTCAAGGTTACGCAGCTAAAAGTGTCTGAGTCTAGATTTAAACTCAGGTCTTCTTCACTTTAGGTCCAGTGCTCTACCCACTGTACCACCTAGACCTAGGGTCAGAAATCAACATTGTTTTTCTATCAAGAAAACCAACTACATTAAATTAAACAAATATGATATTGATACCTAAACCAGGAAGATCAAGAACAGATAAAGAAAATTATAGACCAATTTCATTAATGAATATGGATGCAAAAATCCTAAACAAAATACTAGCTTAAACACTACAACAATATATTACAAAAGTTATACATTATGACCAAGCAGGATTTATATCAGGAATTCAGGGATGGTTTGACATAAGGAAAACTATTAACATAATTACATCAATAATATATTGATATATATTGGTATATCATCATATCAATAATAAAAATAACAAAAATCATATCAATATATGCAGAAAATGTGTTTTTTTTACAAAGTACAACACTATTAAAAACACTTGAAAGTAGAGATATAAATGAATTTTTCCTTAAACTGATAAAAAGCATTTGCCTACAATCAATAGTTAGTATGATTTTTAATGAGGATAAGCTAGAAGCCTTCAAAGTAAGATCAGGTGTGAAACAAGGATGCCCACTGTCACCAATATTATTCAGTATTGGATTGGAAATCCTAGTAATAGCAATAAAAGAAGGAAAAGGAATAGAAGGAATCTGAATAGGAAATGAGATAGTAAAACTATCTCTTTTTGCATACAATATGATGATATAGTTGGAAAATCCAAAAACTCAACTAATTTTAGCAAAGTAGAAGGACATAAAGTAAATCCACAGAAATCATCACCATTCTTATCTATCACAAACAAAAACCTGAAAGAAGAGATAGCAAGAGACACCACACTTAAAATTCTAAAAGTATTAAATACCTGGGAGTATACCTGCCAAAACAAACCTAGGAATTATATGACCAAAATTATTTTTAAAATTATACAAATAAAATCAGATTTAAATAGACAAATATTAATTGTACATGGGTAGGTATAGTAAAAATGACAATTTTACCTAAACTAATTTAAATATTCAATACCATCTCAATTAAATTAACAAAAATTATTTTAATTAGTTAGAAAAAACAAGTGCAAAATTCATTTGGAAGAACAAAAGTTCAAAAATATCAAAGGAACTAATGGGAAAAAGTGTAAAGGAAGGAGGTTTAGCAATACCAGATCTTAAAAGACATTATAAGATACTCATTATCAAAACTATCTGGTACTATTTAAAAAATAGAAAAGTAGATCAGTGGAACAAAGTAGACATACAATTTACAGCAGCAAATGACTATAGCAACTTTGTGTTTGAAAATATAGAGACAAGTTTTGAGGAGAAGACTTCATTGTTTGGTAAAAATTGTTGGGAAAGCTGGAAAGCAGATTTGCAGAAATTGTTCATAGACCAATACTTTATGCCATTTGCCAAGATAAGGTCAAAATGGATACATGTTCTAGATATAAAGAGAGATATTGCAAGACAATTTGAAGAATATAGGACACATTATTTACCAGTCTTATGGATAGGCAAAGAATTTGTGAATAAAGAAGAGAGAGAGAGAGCAGTGTGAGGTGTGAAATGGATAATTTATATTACATTAAATTACAAAGGGTTTATACAAGTAAAAAAAATGTAGCCGAGATCAGAAGGAAAGCAGAAAATTGGGGAAAATTTTTATAGACAGTTTTTCAGATAAAGATCTCGTATCTCAAATACATTTTTTAAAAAAAAAGCTTGGTCAAATCTATAAGAATAAGAGTCATTTCCCAATTAACAAATGGTCAAAGGACATGAACAGACAATTTTCTGATAAAGAAATCAAAACAATTTTAGTGATATGAAAAATACCCTTAATCATGATTGATTAGAGAAATGTGAATTAAAATAATCTTGAGATATCATTTTACAATTATCAGATTGGCTAAAATGATTGAAGGAGAAAGTGACAAATGTTGGAGGGGTTGGGGAAAAAATGGAACACTAACTTTTGGTGGAACTATGAACTGAACAAACATTTTAGTAGAACTATCTTTGAACTATGCCCAAAATGTTATTAAACTGCCTATACCCTCAGACCCAGCAATACCACTACTAGGTCTTTTCCCCAAGATGATTAGGGAAAAAGGAAAAGAACCTATATGTTCTAAACTTTCTATAGAAGCTCACTTTGTGGTGGCAAAGGGCAGGAAATTACAGGGATGCTCATCAATTGGGGAATGGCTGAACAAGTTGTGGTCTACAAGCATGATGGAATACTATTGTCCAATAAGAAATGATGAGCTCAATGATCTTAGAAAAACGTTAATAGACTTGCACAGAATAATGAAGGATGAAATGAGCAGAACCAAGAAAGTGTGGTACATAGTGAAAGCAATATTGTTTTAGCAACAACTTTGAGTGACCAAGTCATTTTGTCTATTATAAATACCCAAACTACAAAGGACCTATGAAGGAAGATGCTCTCTATATCCAGAGAAATAACTGATAAAAAAGACGTATGTATAGAATGATTATACATATATGTGTATATACACATATATGTATGTATATATGTATATACATATATGTGTATAGTGATAGCCATCTCAGGTGAGGGAAAGGGGAGGAAGAAAGGGAAGAAAAAAAGAAAAAAAAAGAAACTTACATGATAACTTTAATATATATTTTAAAAGAATAGCAAGTTGTACATAATAGATTCGCGGTTTCATGTGCATTTCTCTTCTATTCTGCTATGCTATAGCAATGCTTGTTTTATTTCTTCAGTTCAGAATAAAATATTTTTTTAAAAGAAAACCAACTATGCTTAAGACTTTATAATGTATGACACAGTGAGGGAACATTCTGAATCTACTAAATCTCAAAATCAAACAGGTGTAAATGTTTTCAATGAGATATTTACCTTAACTCCACTAAAAGTATATAAAAGATGAGGACCGTGGCCTGTGCTAGCACCTATCCCTCACACTCATGTTGTCTGGCATGCCTTAATGAATGTTAGAATATCCTCTCTATTCACTCAATGAAGCTGTCCCATGAGGCCCACTGCTGTTAGTCCCCAGTGAATTCTGCTTATCCTTATGTGCCTTTCATTTCCATTGTTATCATCTTTCTTCGATGCATAGGTTGAAATATAAGCTGCATCTTTTTCTAGTAATAGTGCATCTAGTGCATTGGATTTGATTATCTTTCTACGGTGTTCTCATAACAGAGTTTGGAAGGAAAGGACCCGGTCTGCTGCCCTCGCTGGGATGCTTTCCCATTTATCAATGTCCTTCTTAAAATGTGTCACCCTGAACACCCTAATCCAGAGAGGGTTTGAACAAGACAGAGTATACTGGGAATTTCATATACCTCTCTCTAGCCATCGTGCTTTTATTAATGAAGCTTAAGATGGTATTGGTGATTTTGACTGTCACATTACACAACTTAGCGTCATAAATTTAGAGCTCAAAGAGACTTTAGAGGTTCAGTCCAATTCATTTTATAGATGAGGAGATGGAGGTCCAGAGAGATTAAACTGCTTCCACAAGGACATACATTTAATAGGTGTCTGAGGTAGTTTTAAAACCTAGGTCTTTCTACAAAGTTTGGCATCCTCTCTATGAAATCAAATAGCCTTTAATAGCCAATTATTGTTTAAAAGAAAAAATGTATATATGTGTATATATAAAATATACATACATATACACACACATATGTGTCCCTTATGTGATATATTCTATATACACACATACACATGCATATACATATTATTATGCACACATATGTACATATGAATATATGCATATATAAATTTAGATGTGAGATTCTAGTATAGATAAAAAAATAAATAAGGCATAGCTCCTAGTGAAAAAATATTGTTAGTTCTAGGAGGAGTAATGATAAGATGTGCACAAATAATTATATAGGGAGACCAACAACATATGTCACTGGGAGGAATGATAAGCGAAGAACAGATAAATTATTGCAGGTATGCATAATAAAACCAGGAAATATAACAAGAGATCTAAGGTAACATCCCACAAGCACACAGCTTTTACTTATGGCTTGCCACAGGACCCAGATGGCTACAGAGGAGAAAGCGAGGCTGGTGATTTTGCACAGCCCTCCCTCGCTTATATCCAATTCACTTGCATGTCATGGCATCACCTTCCTGATGTCATGGTCTTCTTTGAGAACAAAGAACAAACAAAAGCAACAATACAAATACACACACCTGTATATACATACTACACACACATATATTCATATGTATGTAAATATATGTCCTATTCTATGACATTCTACAATCTAAGAAGAAAAGTTATATAATTAATTATATATAATTAAATACGTTTTCTGTGCATATATATTACACATATATATTCACAGAAAACACATATATTTAATTTATTTGCTGCAGCTCAATTCCAGAATTACTTGATAGCTTCATAATTTGTACTGGACCTAATTAAATGGCTTTCTGTTGTAGGATCATAGTATAGAGAGCTGGAGAGGACCTTAAAAATCCATCCCCCTTATTTTACAGATTATGAAAGGTCTAGGCTAGGGACTTCACTGGGTACCTAAGGTCTCACAAAAATGAAGTAGCATTACCAATAGAAGAAAAAGAGATTCAAACATAGATTTCTAGCTTCAAATTCACATGTTCATTCTCATGTAAAGGTCCATCTTGCTATTCAAAGAAAGGTATACCTATCTATAAAAATCAGTATTCACAAATGACTATAGACCAACCAAATACAGTAGCTTATACATATGGTATTTATATTATAATGTGGAGAGGATCAAATTCTGGGAAGCTTATGGTCAGTCACTGGAAAAGGAAGGAATTACAATAAAGGGTTTAAGTGGGGGAAAATGTTATTTGCCCTTCATTTTCAAAGAGGACCAATGACATCATGATGCTAGGGTAAAATAGTGGATGGCTGGTGACATCTTGACTTGTGCATGAATTGAATTTAATTGAGGCAGAGTTGCACAAAGTCATCATCCTCACTCTCTCTTCCAGAGTTATCAAAGTCCAGTGGCAGGACAAAAGTCAAGATGACTGGTAATGACCTGGGAAGATGTGAGGTCAATCTATAAGTGAAAGATCTTTCCTACCCATTAAATAGGCCTGGGGGGTGGGGCAACAAAGGGAGTGCTTATTAGAGGTAGGCCCACACCCTTTCACTAAGTAGGTGTGAGGCCCCAGGTCCATACTGTTTGCTAATTAAACCTATGTGGGTGTGTGAAGCCCTCAGGGCCTTATGGAGAGTTGCTAAGACCAGAGCCAATGGTATGTGCACTGAGTTCTAGTCAATCAGATACCAGCTAGGACTGTATAAAAAGAGAACCCAGAACTGAAAGCAGCAGAACTGAGAGCAGCAGAACTGAGAGCAGCAGAATTCAGGAGCAGACATCATGAAGACTTTGAGGCAGCACACATTGAGGGAGAGCCAGAGTCGGGAGAGAGTGCAGAGCGGAGAATGCAGAACAAGAGAGTTGCGGAGATTAAAGAGCAGAATCTGCAGAGAGCCACAGGAATTGGAATTCAGCCCAAGGAGAAGGAGCAGGAAATATGAGTCTACAGAGCTGCCAGAGAGTGCTGAGCAGAGAGTTAGAATTCATGAGTAATTGTTTACAGGAAGGCCCTAGTGCAGGGAAGGTTACAGGATGACTTGATTCCTTGCTATAATATTGTGTTATAATTTCCTTGTTGCTACATTGAGGTGGGCTTACTGGCTTTGGAATATTATTGCTACTATATGGAATTGGAATTACTGGTCTTGGGATTAGATTCTCTCATGTCTAAATAAATGTTGTACTTCCTCTGCCTTCTACCTAGAGAATTTCTTATACTTTTTGATTCCAAACCATTCAGGCATGTTCATGGTCATCCTCGAGGTCATGAATCTTGTCTTACTGATATAGACGGCCTTGGCATCTCCAACATCTGATCAAACTCTAAGTGCCCCACAGTGCCTGCTTCAGTCACCTTTATAGCCATTGGAATAAATTGTTCTCATCTACCCATAACTTCTCAGTGACTCCACCTCATTATTTTGTTATTTCCTTCTCCCAACCTCTTCATTTACATGAGAGATTTATAAGATTTGGAAGAGGGTATCTGGGAGAGCAACCATGCCTCAAACTCACAGAGTCATTGGACTGCAATCCCTTATTCTACACCCCAGCTTCAAAATAGTTTTAGGAGAATTTAAGGTTGATAATCAAGAAATGACTTGAGTTAAATGAGATGTTCTAACATTAGGGCAGCTAGGTGGCACAGTAAATAGAGCATGGGGCTTTGAATCAGGAAGATTCATCTCCATGAGTTCGAATCTGACCTCAGACACTCACTAGCTGTGTGACCTGGGCAAGTCACTTAACACTGTTTGCCTCAGTTCCTCATCTGTAAAATGAGCTGGAAAAGGAAATGGCAAACCACTCAAGTATATTTGCCAAGAAAACCCTAAATGGAGTCAAGAAGAGTCAGACATGACTGAGATGACTCAATAACAATAATACATTATGTTAGACAGAGTCTAGGCAGAGATTTCACTGATGGCTGGAGGAAATGTAATCCAAAAGAGACTACTAGCTGGTTGACTGGTTTGTGTTCTTAAAGAGCTTAACACCTGGGGCTGAAACTCTGGCACTTAACAAAACTCTTTCTCCTTAAGAGAGAGTATCTGAGACAGTGTGTGAAGGCCTGCCTTTGTAATAGAATTAAAAGTTAGCCTCTTGTCCATAAGTTTTAAAAAAAAAACAATAGTGGACCCAATTTCTCCTCTGATGAAGAAGAATTAGAACCTCTATTACCCAGTAGATGACAAATGGCAGAATAGCCCTACCAAGAGGAAGCAGTAGGCAAATGACACACCAGTTACCCAGGAGGAAGCAGCAGAGACACAATGTCCAGCAGATCTGTGTGATGGGATCATGAGAAGACCTTATCAGTTCAGTGACAGCAGTAGTATTAGTCATTCTTCTATACAGATGTATTGGACACATATTTCCTAAGTGTCTATCTCAATATGTGATCACTGTGAGTTTCTTCCCTTTTCACTGAGACTGTATACTTACGTGAGAGAATGCCCCAGGTTTGTGGAGGGAATCTTCTATTGCTATTTTTTTATTGTATTATTTCTGTCTTCTTAAATTAATTGTGTCCTCTGGTTCAGAGGTTTAAAACAAACAATGCTATAGGAACCAGATTAAAACATAATTGGGAAATATTTAACAAAATAAAAAAGAATGTGATAAGACATAGATAACATTCCATTTTAAAATTAAGTCAATATGCCACACCCAGGGATCTTTATGCTGGGATTAATGGCCTCCTTTTCTATTTGAGGTTGACACAACTAGCATAGAGGCTGAATATTAAAAGTAAACATATAGGTGTGTGCTTATGTGCTATGGTTTTAGTGGATGTAGCTTCAAGTAGTATTGTGAACCTCCAAGTAGTACCTAGCTTTTGTGGAAGGGTTGACCTGTTTATGACCTGGTACTACAATAATAATAAAGAAAATTATTCTCGGTTTATGGATAACTAAAAGGACTGGCAAAGAACATGGACATGTTTCAGTGAAGGTTTCATAAAGCAAATGAAACCATTCCCTGGGGGCAGCTAGGTGGTGCAGTGAGTAGAGAACTGGCCCTGGAGTCAGGAGGACCTGAGTTCAAATCCAGCCTCAGACACTTGACACATATACCAGCTGTGTGACCTTGGGCAAGTCACTTAACCCCAATTGCCCTGCCAAAAAAAAGGAAAAAATAAAAAAAATGAAACCATTCCCTAGAATGTATTCTTTCCCTTCTCAACTCTTTTCAAGCATCTTTTGTTTTTCTTCAAATTCAGTCCAAATATACCCTCCTCTATTTAACCTGCCCTGATTTCCCCAGTTGTTAGTGAGGCCAAGTACTCAGAATTGCAAATAATGAAAGCCTTGAAGTGGTGGCAATATCAGAATTCATACCGCATATTTCCAATTGGTTGGAACCAATTACCATATTTTTCATAATTATAACTCCAAATAGTGCACATTTAAATACATGTCCCCCTGGGATTCCTTATTTGCACTTAACAGAACCAATGGGACACCTATCTCTACTCAACTTTCCTTTTACTATACTTAATCTATACAAATTACATCTACCAAAAAGAGTTTAAGCTCCCTGAAGGCAAAAACAGTTTCATTTTTATTTTTCAATCCCCCTTGCTTATTCAGTTGAATTGAATTTAATCTACTTCACCTAAAAGCCAAGCAAGAGTGTCTGAAAAATAAGATTAGTAAGATAGGATAGACTAATTGTTGTAAGTGTTTCAAAGGCTATCATTCTTTGTTTGTACTCCAAGAATTGTCATGAGCAATCAGAAAAACTAAGAAGGTGTTTTGGTTTTTTTTTTTTTAATTACTAAAATGGGCTTAAGAAAGTCTAGAGTGGGAAGAGGACAGAGATGATATTTTCATATCCTCAAGGGAAATTTACTAAATTATTCAAGATAAGATGAAAATCTGGACTAGAATTAAGGCAAAAAGAACTGACAGGGCAAAGGATTTGCAAATATAAACATTCAATATGATATATTTATTGAATAAAACTGGGGGGTATTAAACCAGGAAGTAGTTAAGAAAGATTCTCTTATTCCAGGACTATAAAGTTGGACACAGGAGGTTTTAGAGAGTTTTTAAAGTATGTTACTTCCTAAAGGTTCTTATCTGAGGATTTTCATGTTTCCTATAAATGACTTTCAAATGCATGATTGTGAGTTTGTTACTGGCCTCCCACCTAGGAAACATCATGAGAGAAAAACAAAGGAGGCTGATTGTCTTCATTTTGGGGACATCTATGATCAGAGAGTCTGAAGGGAAAAAGTGAAGCCAAGAAAGTTGACAATGTCCAAGCAGAAAGAGGTGTCCAAAAGCAGTAGAATAGTGCCTGAGAATCTCAGTGTCAGCTAGAGCCAACATAGTTAGAATGAGAATAGAAATAAAGTTTTTGTCTAAAAATCAGTCATCTAAAAGCATTAGTTTAGGGTTTATAGAATAATTTTGCCTAATAGTTAAAGATGGAATAAGAAAATATGAATCAGAAGTATAGATTATCCATATCTATAGGCTCAACATGTTTGACTATGAAGGGAAGGTTCAGTTGGCATAGTAACTGAATCACAAAAAATTTGAAATAAGAGAGTTAAAGAATTCAATTTTGAAAATATTATGGTTTATTAGCTAATAGTTTATCATTCAAATCATCTCATGTTTAGAGCTAAAGTGTAAGTACCACAAAAAAGTCCTGAAAAACAGGATAAATAATAAATAGCCAACACTGCAGTGGCGGAAGTAAGGCAATAAATTGAAATGAAATATTTATACCAACATCTTTATACATGGAAATGAAATCAAGTGAGGGCTATCATGCTGAGAAACAAGACAGGAACCTGAACAGAAAGGGATAAGAACCAACTAACAAGATATTCATTTTAAATGAAATGATTTCATGGTAAGATCTCAATGTCTTAGAAGTCACCATCCAAAATTGGGATTAAAACCTGATTTCTAGAATTTATTTCCTCATAATAATACACAGTGTTTAGCATTCTGATAAGGAACTTGAAAATTGTTTTAGTAGAGACTTTTGAAATACTGTGTCTCTCTTCCCTATCTACATATATGTATACATACAGATGTGTGTGTATGTGTATGTGTATAACTGTTATTGCTTCTCCTTTGTTCCCAAAGAGAACCATGATATCAGGACGGTGATGCCAAGACATGCAAGTGAATTGGATTTAAGTGAGGGAGAGCTGTGCAAAGTCACCAGCCTCACTTTTTCCTCTGGAGCCCTCTGGGTCCAGTGCCTAGATACAGATCAGGACAACTGGAGATGGTCCAGGAAGCAGTGAAGCACCTTGGCCTTTTCAAACTAAGGTTTTTAACATATCTCAGATTGACTGAGGCAATGCCCATTCAGTGATTAAGGCTTAATAAGAAATAAGGCAAGGAATGGCCTCTTTACCTAGTCAAAAATAATAATAATAATAATAATTAATTTAAAAAATTGATCTCCAAGGGGAACATTCTCTGAGTTTCTGGCCAAAACAGAAACAATTACTATTTACAGTCATTCTGAGCCCATCAGGGCCCAAACAATGACCAAGGAGGGCTTGGCCTGGAATCTATTGTTGGCCAATCAATGAAAGCCACAGTGGTTTGGGGTTAAGGATGGTCTTTAAGAAAGAAAAAAACAAACAAAACAAAACAGTGGTTCATTTTATCTTTTTTTTTTAGATTAGGTAAAGAGGCCATTCTCTGCCTCATTTCTTACTAAGCCTTAATCATGAATGGGCATTGCCTCAGTCAACCTGAGACCTGTTAAAGACCTTAGCTTAAAAAGACCAAGGTCCCACACTGTATCCTGGGCTACCCCCAGTTGTTCTGATCTATATCTGGCCACTGGACCCAAAGGGCTCCAAGGGAAAAGTGAGACTGGTGACTTTGCACAGCCCTCCCTCACTTAAATCCAATTCATTTACATGTCATGGCATCACCTTCCTGATTGTCGTGGTCCTCTTTGGGAATGAAAAACAACAACCTCTGTAAGTAGAAAATGAGCTGCCCACTGGGGACCTAACTGGAACTGGCCAGTTGGGCAACCCAGCTTGCTTGCTCTTTCTTTCTTTCTCTCTTTCTTTCTTCCTCTCTTTCTTTCTTTCTCTCTTCATTTCTCTCTTTCTTTCTTTCTCTCTTTCTTTCTTCCTTTCTCTTTCTTTCTTTCTTTCTTTCCGTGTGTATGTGTGTGTGTGTGTATACACATAGACACAAACACATATATTTATGAAATCTAAATTGTCCAAATAGAAACCATCCATAGCATAAGATTTAGCAAAGTATTGCAAAGCATTGCCTGGATATCTAAATCTCCTCAAAAAGCAGCAGGAAATCTTATGGACCATTTTATTTAAGACCCTATTAGCGTGAATTGAGGCCTTTGATGAGCTTTTGCTTTAAAAAAAAGTCTTTGCTAAGATGTTCTTAAACCTGATTAGAATGAGTCTAAAAGAAAGAGTGAGTGCATACTACATAGAAAACGGTCCTTTCTCCTGAAAGAAAAAAAAATTCTAGAACTATTTATTCAAAACCAACTAGCTCTTGGATCATAGAGCTGAAAGGGAACTTAAGAGATCATCAGTTAATTCTATTTTAGAGTCATAAAGAGTAATTTTAAAGGGCAGGAGTAAACCTACTCTTTCTAGCATAATTATAAACAATCATTTCTTTAGGAAAAGAGTATTGTTGTCAAACAAATATGTTATTAGGTTTGAGTGAAGCATCAGGCAATCACGTGTCTGGCCAAAATTATTTAAAATCCTTTAGTCAGAAGCTGAAGGGAAAAAGAATGGCAGCAAACATCTTAGATGAAAATACACTAGAGCTTAGAGTTTAAGAATGATACTATCCTCAAGATGATCACCATGGAACATTTTTAAGCAAAACTGGCATAATAAAGTAAACACCCATCTAAAGAAGTTCTACAATGAGAATTTGCTTTATGATAGCAAATCCACCATCTATCTCTGGCAAGCAAAAGTATGTAGGGGAAAAAAAAGCTGGACTTGAAGTCAGGAGCTTGAGTTTGAATCTTAGCTCCAACATATGTGTTGACCAGAGTTGAGTTACCTAAACTAAGTCTTAATTTCCTCTGTAAAATGAGGAGAATAATATTCATAATAACTCCATTATGAGATTTTTCTTAGGAAAATGCTTTGTAAACCTAAATTCACTTTTTAAGTGTTAATTGTTGTTATCATTAATAGCCTGCCACCTGATCTGCACTACAGCTATGTCAAGTCCTGAAATAAATTAAAGGCATGAGTTGAGAGATAAAGTGCCTTTTAGTTGAGATAACAGGGTAGGGAACCTGCCACTCTGGGTGATGTTCCATGAGTGCAGAGCACAATGGATTTCCCAACTCTTAGACCCATGCAAAAGCTTCTTATACCTTTGGGAGAACAGGAGGAAGAGGCACAGAGAGGAGGTAGCAAGGTCTGGTCATGAGATCAGCCCTCAGCAACCAGATCAATGAAAACTACTTCATTCTGGTTGTTTTGTTTTTCCCTTCATACCATGAATCCCAGTGGAAGGGGGCAAGGACATCAGAGGCCTAGATCTCAGGATGGAACGTCAGCTCTGACTCAGCTCCACTTAATCTCACTATCTTAAGAGTAGGAATATTAAGGACATTACTGGAATTTTGACATCATCAGGATGACTAAGAAGTTGTGGCAGTCCATATTATGATCAATATTAGTAATTTTCTGTCATAACAATTATATAACAATTATGTCAACAATTTTGTCAATTAGTTTTCTCTATCTAGAACTTTGGTAATTTTCAAAGCTAGATGTTGAAAGTTACGGTGACTTAATATTTCACCATTCCCAGCTCCGCTTATCAATCAATGCTGAAGGAGTATCTGGTGGGGAGGAACACACAAAGTCTGCAGCTTTTTGTATTACCTCCTCTTTGTCATATAACCCTACCTGCAAACGGTCATGTTCTTGCTACCTTGGAGAGGACCTGAGATGCAAAGGCCCAACCTCTTCTGCTGAGGTGGACCTATCTGGACCGTCTAAAAGTTACCTACAAAAGCTGTCCCCACTTTGAAGCCATTGCTGATCTTCTGTGATCTGCCTATCAATAAGTTGTTACCTTGACATATTTATGATAAAATCCTTTCAATTTTCTTTGTCCTGAGTTTTGCCTTGTTAATCAGCATGAAAGCCCAAATGAAGAATTTTCCTTTCAACATAGAAAGTGAACAAATGACAGGTTGGGTGATTTTTGGTGATTTTATTAGATTCAACCAACATTGATTAAGCATATAAAATGTAAGTGGCACTGGATTAGGTTCTGAGGAAACAAAGACAAAAATAAAATAGCCCTTGTCCTCATGGAGCTTATAATTATACTAAATATAATTTAGGACCCATATTTAATTATTTTTGGTAGGGGACCCCTAGAACTCCTAGGCTTTACAAGATGGTAAGCAAATGCTGTACCAGCCAATAAGTGAAGCAAAGAATAGCATTATAGTACTCAACTATTTCTGATGGGGTACTAAAGATGGGCCCCTAAAAGGCCCTGAACTTTCCCACAAATTTCAGGAACCCAGCCACTGAACCCAGATCCCTGGAGTTTGTCTGAGAGGCACCCAGCCAATCACAGTCAATAATCCTCTTAACTGCCTTTTCATTGTAGTCCTCATTGTCTGCACCTGGCCCACCCCAGGCTACTTGCCTCTTCTTAATCCCATCCAAATCTTCCCACAGTCTTTCTGTGTAAAAGCATCAATTTTATCCTCATCAAATGCTCAGATTCTTAAAATCTGGCCTGCTTGTATTGGCATCACAGTTACCGCAAATTCATCAGGAATCTCTCCAACTACAATTGGCAACACAATAAACCTTGTCTCTGACTGAAAGAGGGTTTGAGTGGTCAAATTCCTTCAAGGCAGACCCTCACCCTGTACCTTTGAATTCTGGGGTTCCTACCACCCCTAGACTGCAACATTTCCACTTGTTTTTTATCTGAATTTCCACACTTGGTTCTACAATCTTGAATAGATATCCCAAATAAATTCTTTGGAACAGTTATCAATTACTCCAGTTTCTGCACTGTCTTTTCTTTATATCCTATCTGAGTTTATCTCCTGTTGTTTGAGTGAAAATTGAGCCATGAAAACAGAAAATTAAAACCAAACTTAATTTTTTTAATCTTTCATGTAGGGAGGTTCTGAGATAAATAAAAATAATTCAACCAGGCAGATGAGAAAACTACATTAAAGCACCTATAAAGAATGGAATGAAGCCAATACTGGCATTTTGTTGGGCATCTTTTTGATGTTTATTGAATTTTTAGAATGGGTTTTCCATCTATTAAATACCAGGATGGCAGGATTATAAATATAAATTATAAATTACTTTTTAAAATTGTACTCAAATGAAAATTGTGTATAATGAAGTTCTTGTAAAAACACAGCTTAAGGAAAAAACTATATTAAGCCACTTCTTGCCAGTCTTAATAAGTACTAGAAGAATTGGGCAGCCACTGTGTACATACTATCCAATTTCTCAGTGTGACATCTGTTTTCCTGTATGACTGAGGCTGAACCAGAGTCCTCAGGGTAATCAGCTTAGCTTAGGACCAATGACCCACCTGTTCCCTACTCTTTCATGATGCTTCGTTAAATTTGTTTCCATTAAGAACAATACCTAAATGCTCTTTGTTGGACATATTATTTTAAGAGTATAATTTTGGCACTGATTCTTGACCACTAGCCATTTGTTTATTTTAATCATTTTAAAATGGAAATTTAGCAGCGCAACAGGCTTCTGTTATTTTGAAACTCTCAGTATTCTCACTTTAAAGAAATGATTAGGATTTTCTAAAACGACACTGCTCAAAGGTGTCAACCAGGGAAGTGACAATGGAAAGGTTAATAGGATGAGAAGATAGCAGTACTTTTGTGCCTGTCATGGGCATGAGAAACAACTGGTAAATCAAATATCTCGATGACCAGCACAAGGTAGTACTGTATGTGTGACAGGAGCCTTCTGTCACAAAAACAAAGAGGACAATATGACCAAGATAAAAAGACTAATGAAGAAATAAAGAATCCGATGGAGAAAACACTCAAGTTAAATATTACAGCTAAGACTAAAAAGCTGTATTCCTCTCATAAGACAGATAAATCTCCTGCTTTTTTTATAAGTAAAAGTTAGTATTTTTCATTAAGTCATTAATTATGTGCTTTCTAGCACATGAAAAGAGAGAAGCTAGAATGAGGGCATCAATTAGGAAGTGTTGGTAAAATAGAACTTAAAAGGACACATCAAAAAGAAGCACTTAACTTCCTCTAGAAAGCAAATTCAAGACCCTGTTGGGTTCCATTACACTGTAGAACGTATACTTTGGCCCCATTCATTCAAGGCCAAAGGAGCTATATCCATCTGCAAGGTCCTGAATACCCTAAAAGGCTTAGGATAAATTTTTCTCAGCTTAGGCCTCTGCCAACTATGTTCCCCCCACTTTGAGGGGGCCAGTGACTAGTACTTACTTAAGTTCCATTTAACCACTTCACATTGATTAGCCTATAAAAAGATAACTTGAAAGATAAAGATAGATGAAGCAAACATTTATTAAGTGCATACTAACTGCAAAGAATTGTGCTAAGTGGTGGGAATATAAATGGACAAGTAAGACAATCCCTACTCTCAAGGGGATCACATTCTGTTAGGGTGAACAAAGCATATGGAAACTTAGGATGTAGCCAGAAGAAAAATATACAAGCATTTCCCCAATACCTGTGGGGAATTATCTCCCCTATATCATCTTGATCTCTGAGAACAAAGTTGTAGACTAAACATCAGTACCTATTGTTAAAATATTTTTGAGACACTCTATTTCCCAGAGGTAAGGCCTAGAAAGCAGGCTAAGTCTTGAGCTTGCCATAACAACAATCTTTTGGTGTTCTGGATGATCTCACCCTCTGGCAAAGTGTATTGTTTTGACCAGCACCAAGTGTTCTCTGTCCCCTAATTCCCAGGGACCTGAAAGCCCATCCATCACCTTGTTTTACTTGCTTAAAATGCCTGTTCCTTGTAACAGCTAAGTGAACCAAACCAAGTACTGTACCCCACTGTGAAACAATCAACTTGGAGACTGTTCTCCCAAGATCCAGGAATACCTGCATTGTCAGCGCATGAGGCTATCATGGGAACATCTACTCAAGATCTAAGAATGATTATGTCAAGGTCCAGTACACTTATATAAGCATCACCTATAACCCAACATGCCAAGCCCCTCTTTCTGGGGAAGGGGAGGGATGGAGCTTCCACTTGCAAGTGTTTTTCTGAAGTGTTTATTTGAAATTAATTAAACCTCTACTTGACTCCTGACACACCCATCTCTGGCCTGTTCTGTTTTGGCTCCAGCTATTCTCAGGTTAGAGACTGGTCCAGTCTGGACTGCATTTAAAATTCTACTGATGCTATATAGCACTAGTCCTAATAGTTCAATGAATGAATGAAGGTTTTATAAAGCACTTACTCTATGCTTAGTGCTGGGGATATAAAAAGAAAATTAAGACAGTCCCTGCTTTCCAGGAGCTCAAATTCTAGTGGGAATCATTCTAGAGAACAATTTGGAACCATGCCCAAAGGGCTATAAAACTATACATACCATTTGATTCAGTGATACCACTGCTAGGTCTATATTCCAAAGACATCAAAAAAGGGACAGGAAGGGGAGAAGACCTATTTATTGAAAAATATTTATAGCACCCTTTTTGTGGCAGCTAAGAATTGGAAATCAAAGGGATGCCCATTAATTGGGGAATGGTCAAACAAGCTGTGGTATATGATCATGATGGAATATTACTGTGCTATAAGAAATGACAAGCAGGATAATTTCAGAGAAACCTGTAAAGACTTACGTGAACTGATGCAAAGTGAAGTGAGCAGAACCAGAATAATGCTGTACAGTACAATAACAGCAATATCGTACGATGAAGAACTGTGAATGACTTAGCTATTTTCAGCAATACAATGACCTAAGACAATCCCAAAGGACTAATGATGAAGCATGCTATCCACCTCCAGAGAAAGAACTGATATTGTCTGAATACAGACAAGCATGCTACTTTTCACTTTCTTTCTTTCTTCTTTTTCTTTTTCTTGGAATCTTCTTGTACAAAATGACTAATATGGAAATGTTTTACATGATTGCACATGTATAATATATATTGATAGAAATTATTATTTCTCTCACATATTAATAATTAGTAAATAATTCAGTTATTGAATTAGGACCTGTAGATTGTTCAGGACATTCAATTGAAGGACATTGTTGATGGATGAGATTGCTTTTCAATCCTGGGTGGAGACCCCCCAAACTCGAAAACTTTACAAAGAATTTAATATAAGGTGAATTCCAGCCAGGCAGAGGTGGAATCCCTTTTGTCTAGATTGTCCTAGGCAGGCTAGTCTAGATAGGACATAAGTCTCTATGTCCAAGACTGAGTGATCAGAGTCATGATCCCCAGCTCCTCATCAGAATATTCTCATAATATTATATGAATATTTTATTATTCATTTATTTGTTCATTTTTAAATTTTTCATTCATTTATTCATTATTCATTATATGAATATTATAATAGTCATTCTTTTCATTAATTTTTAATCAACCAGAATTGATTGCCACCCTCAAAAACACCAACTCTTCCAAGGGCTTATAAGCATCAAGTGGGTTCCATGAGGGTCTTTGGCATTCCAGAGTGTCACTGACCCCTTTTATTGTCTGCTAGAACAATTAATAAAATGATTACTGAGAAATTATGTCTTTCAAATGTTTTATGTGTCACGATATTTGATTGCTTACTATCTCAGGGAGCAGGGAGGGGAGACAGGGAAGGAGGGAGAGAATTTGGAACTCAAACTTTGAAAAGACTAAATGTTAAAAAATTGTTTTAACAAGTAGTTGGGGGGATATGTGTATGTGTGTATGTATATATATATACATATAATATACACATACATATATATATGTAGAGGTGAAGGGCAGTTTCTAGATAGAGTTTTTACCATTCCCCAGCTCCTCCTCCACCAGATGCTAGTGCTTTTCCTTTGAAATTACTTTTCATTAAACTATCTATCTTTTGCGTAAAAAAAAAATTCTAATGGGGGAAAGACCATGCATTTGGAAGGTTTCAGCTGCAAGTCATATGGAAAGGTGCCATGGTCCTGAGGGTACAGCAGCAAAGCAGATGGTAATGCCTCCTTAATGTCATTTCCACTGATGAAATCATATCAGTTTCTGATGTTGAACTATATGACTGTGCCAAGGACTTTGGTGATAAGAACTTTCTTTTCTGAGTCCTCCATAGATACAGCTGTAGCACCTGCAGGAACAGTTGCCAGGTTGCATCTCTGCAGGACTGACTTTCTAGGACAATGGTTGTGAGCACTGGACTGGAAGCATACCGTTACCTAGGATCTAAGATTTAGGTTTCTATCAGGGTCTGAGGGGAGATGGTGATCAAGGTGGGATAGAAGGCCTGCTTGCTCAGTACGTTGCTACCTTCCATCTCTCCCTTGGGGTGCCTTGCTACTTCATCCAGGCCCTGAGGGAGGCAGTAGGTTGTGACTGCTGGCCCCTTCTCCGCAGGCACTGCCTCCCTGGATGATACCTGGGAGGGCTGATCTCGTCATACTTGTAGTCTGAGGATTGCTGCTACTACCAGGACCCTTGGCTTGTCTGACTATTGGTAACTGTAGGTCAGTGGATATAGCTGGTGGTGATGATTAAGGTAGGTCACCAAATTCATGTCTCAGTTTCTGCTGGGTAGAGAACCTAAAGATTTCTCCTTGAAAAATTTGCCTCCACCAAAAACAAGATTGATCCTTGCTCCTCTGGATATCAAATAATGGTTTGGCTGCAATGTTTAGTCTGGGATCCAGCTTCTAGGTTGCTGAGGTTTGCTCTTACAACCTTTTGAAACTCCCAAGGTTGGAGACACTACTTCCTTCACATGAAGCCAAGAGTGAAAGAGTCACCAAAATTCTCCCAGAGGTGAATGGGGCAAAGAGACAGCTGGTGAAGGAGATGGGCCTTTTTGCCTATCTCATGGCCATTCTAGGATCCTCCTCTCCCATATGACATTAGCTGACCAGTACTAGTTACAGAATATCTGTGTATCCTCCACAGTCTGATTCTCCAAGGTACTTCCCTTACAAGTCATCAAGATTCTCTCAAATGAAAGCTTCCCAGGTTATTCAAGTGGAGACCTGTTGTCCCTGGCACTCTATGCATGTGGCAGATCCCAACTTCAGCACAATAAATTATTATTAACATGGCCTGTCTATTTATCATTTTTATAATTGTATGCATAAGAGTTAAAAGTTTAGGAGCTGCTTCTTTCAGAAATCAAAATTTAATTCCCAGCCCTCCCATATATGACACTTAGTTTTCTCAAACCAATTAATCAATCAATCAGTCAATCAAAAACATTTATGAAGTGCCTACTTTGTGCCAGGCACTGTGCTAAGTGCTGAGGATTCAAAAAGAGGCAAAAGACAACCTCTGCCCTCAAGGAGCTTATAATCTAATGGGGATAGAACATGCAAACAAATACATAGAAGATAAGAAATAATTAATAAAGAGAAGGCACTAGAATTAAAAGAGATTGGGAAAGGCTTCTGTAAGGGATTTTAGTGGAGATTTAAAGAAAGCCAGGAAAGTTTGTAGTCAGAACAGAGAGGAGAGAAAGCATTCCAGATGGGGGCAGCCAGAAAAAAAGCTGGGAGGAAAGAGACTGAGTGTTTTGCTCCAAAAACAACCAGCAATCCAGTGTTGCTGGATCAAGGAGTATATATTGAGGAGTAAGGTGTAAGAAGACTAGAAAGGTGGGGTGCAGGGGGAGCTAGGTTATGAAGGGTTTTGAATTCTAAGCAGAGCATCTCATATTTGATTCTGTAAGTGATAGGCAGTCACTGGAGTTTATTGAGTGGGGGGAGTGATATAGTCAGATCTGAGCTTTAGGGAGATCACTCTAATGGCTAAATGGAGGATGGATTTGAGTAAAGAAAGACTTGAGGCAGACAGACAAACCAACAGGCTATTGCAATAATCTTTACACAAAATGTAAGGAGCTACCACAGGCTAGTGTCGGTGCTCAAGGAGAGAATGGGGGCATAAACGAGGGATGTTGCAGAGTTGAAATCGAGAAGCCTTGGAAGAAGCTTGTATATAGGGGATGAGAGAGAGTGAGGAGTTGAGAATAACTCCTAGGTTGTGAGCCTGAGGACTGGGAGGCTGGTAATAGGGTAGGTAGGAGAGGAGGGAGAGTTGTGGGGAGAAATAACGAGTTCTGTTTTTGACATGTTTAGCTCTAGGCATCCAGTTTGAGATCTCTGAAAGACAGCTAAAGATGGAAGATAGAAGATAGAGGGGTTGGGGCAGGATTGGTAGATTTGAGAATCATTAGCATAGAGATGAAAATTAAATCCCTGGGAGTTCATGAGATCACTCAGTGAAGCAGTATAGAGGGAGAAGAGGGCCCAGGACAGAAGCTTGCAGGACATATATAGTTACAGGGTATAATGTAGGTAAGAATTCAGCAAAGGAGATGGAGGAGAGGTCAGAAAGGAAGGAGAACAAGGAGAGAGTCGTGTCCTAAAAACCTAAAGAGAACAAAATATCAAGGAGGAGAGAATGACCAACCATGTCAAACATTGCAGAAAGAATGATGATTTAGAAAAGGTCATTTGGATTTGGCAACTGAGATCATTGGTAGTTTTGGAGAAAGTAGTTTTAGTAAAATGATCATAAAACGGATTATAAGTGATTAAGAAGAGTGTGAGATGAAAGAAGATGAAAAGAAAGCTACAAAGAGAAGAGCTATAGGATGACAATTATTGAGAATGGAAGAATCAAGGACCAAGATGGAAGGACCAAGTAAGGGGTTGTTCATGATAGGGGAGACATTGGAAGATCTGTAGGCAGTATTAAATGATCCAGTAGACAGAGAAAGATTAAAAATAAGTGATAGAGGGGCAGCTAGGTGGTGCAGTGAGTAGAGCACTGGCCCTGGAGTCAGGAGGACCTGAGTTCAAATTTGGCCTCAGACACTTGTCACGTACTAGCTGTGTGACCTTGGGCAAGTCACTTAACCCCAATTGCCCTGCCCCCCTCCAAAAAAATAAGTGATAGAGTTGGAATAACAGATGGGACCATCTTTAAAGAGATGGAATGGGATGAAATTGCTTAAATAGGTAAAGGGATTAGCCTTAGTAAGGAGTAAGGCCATTTCTTCATGTGAGAAATGAATGAAGGAGGAGATGATGACAAAAGGCATCTGAGTGATAGATGAGGGAGGGGTTAGGGGAGGGAGCTCAAAGCAAATGGCCTCAATTTTTTCTGTAAAATTTGAGGTAAGGATCTCAGCTGAGAGGATGGGGAAAGGTCGAGCCATGGGAGGTTTGAGGAGGTATGAAAAATTGTAAAAGAGCTGCTGTAGAGAATGGGATAGTGAATTGATAAAGGGTGGTATAGTTGGATTGCCAGCAGCAGTGAGGACATAGTTGAAATTGGGTACCATAAATTTGTAGTAGATCCTATCAGAGGAGTTGTGTGATTTTCTCTGCCTTCATTCAATCATGTGTGGAGGAGCAAAGGTAGAAAATGATGGGAGTGATCCAAGGCTGAGACTTGGCAGGTCATAATTAATAATATAATAAGGAGGCTAGGAAATCAAGAGAGAAGGACAATGTAGAGTTGAATTAGTTCACAAAGGGGTCCAAATGGGCAAAAGAGGAGAGTGTGGCTAGTGCAGGGAAGATGGTCTGGGAGAGAATTGAGGGGTCAAGGGATTGGTGCAAATAAAGAATAGGCTTTTTTAAGGAAAAGTAGAGGGAGAGGTAAAAAGCCAATAGGTTATGGTTAGATAAGTGGACTTCTGAATCCTTGAACATGGAGATGGTGCATTTGTGTGTGGCAACAAGATCAAGAATATGACCGTCTTTGTGTGTATCCAAGGTGGGGGTGGAAGACTACTTCACTAGAAGTGATTAGGTTTGGGAACTGAGTGGTTAAGAATTTTCAGAAAGTGTCAATATGTATGTTGAAGTGTCCTAGTATGAGGGCAAGAATTGGGGAGGAGAGAAAAATTGTGAGCCTTCTGTGTTTGTACGTATATCACTACATGCATATATGTATACATACCTACATATAAAAATATATATACTTACATATATTCACATATGTATGTATAAACATATATACAAAGATATACACATACACATATATTATATATATGCTTTATACATAAACATATTCTTTATTCTTACAGGCTTTATTTTTATTGTTTTGCTTTGTAAAAGTTTTATTGGCGTCCTTTTATACAAAATAGTCACTTTACATGGCCTTTCCACAATAAGACCCTTCCTTGCAAAAAAGAAAGACCTTTAAGCCAGATCTGATTATATGTACCTCATTCTGCATATATAGACCACCAGCTCTGAGGAACCTGTGATCCCTTTTTCATGTGGTACCACCTGATCTACAGCACTTTTTTTTTAATGCCCTCATTCATAACTCCAAATCCTATACCCATCTATGCCAGCTCTTATCACTGAAATAATGTTGAATTGGTTGCTCATACCCACTAGAGGCTCAAATTCCTTTGTCTTTCTGGTCCTATGTGGAAGTAGTAGCAAGGTAGCTCAGTAGACAGAGCACTTGTCCTGGAGTCAGGAAGATCTGAGTTCTAATCCAGCTTCAGCTACTTACTAGCTGAGCCTATTTCTTCTATGAAGTCTTTCCTAACTACACCAGTCTCCTTTATGTCCCTCTCGCATTTTTCCTGAATTTGTACAGTTCTTAGTCTTTACCATTTAGCTTAGCACTTAATGGTATAGTCTTACATTGTTTGCTATTACTTCATATGTGAGTCAACATATATATATATATTTACTGAGAACTTTCTATGGGCAAAGCCCTGTAGTAGGCACTGTATTGTCCACCCAACTATACCATTAGTTTCTTGAAAACAGGAATCTTATTTTGTATTTATCTTCCACTAAGAACTGGAACTAGGTTAGAATCGTCAGGACTTTTCTCCATTTACCAATAGTAGCTAGGGGTTATCTTCCTTCACCCAGTCTGCAACCTCTGGACTGTCAACTCACCAGGGTCCTATGGCCATTACACACTTTTTAAAGGGCCAAATTTCACATGTAGGCAGATCACCTACCCCTGATTCACCACTTCAATTAAAGAATGCATCACTCAAAATAAGAGTTGAAGAAAAAATAAAGAAACATAGAAAATTATAAGCATGTTGTATTATTTGGAAAAAATAAGGCAACCAGGAATCATCAGTGAAACAAATTGCAAAGGGAGCATTTGGATGCCACCACACCTTCCCCATAATGAACTTTTCCCTCACCCTCCTACACCCTTGTCTTGTTTTGTCCTTTCTTTCCACCATATAATCTGGAACCCTCCTACATTCTTAAAAGAAAAAAATCCCTCTCATCTTACATTTCTTCTCATGCTTCTCATGTTCCTTCCATCTTCAAGTGCTCACCATAACTTAGATTTCTCCTGCAAACATGAATATTTTTCATCACCCTCTCTTCTGCCAATTGCTTCCACTGCCACACTCCTGACATACAGGGTTGTTTGGTCGTTCAATTGTGTCTGAGTCTTCATGACTCAATTGCCCATACTATCCAGGAGGTTTTCTTGGCAAAGATACTGGAGTGGTTTGCCTTTTTTCTTCTCTAATGGATTAAGGCAGAGGTTAGATGACTTGTCCAGGGTCACCCAGCTAGTAAGTATCTGAGGCTGGATTAGAACTCAGATCTTCCTGACTCCAGGCCAAGTGATCTCTCTACTGAGCCACCTTGCTACTACTGCCACATAGGACCAGAAAGACAAAGGAATTGGCATAATCCTTGTTTCCTACTACCACTTTCAGACCTTCCCTCTGAAACTGTAACTCAGAAATCACCTTTCTCACCTCCTGTGAATGATCTTTTCTCTGTCCTTTCCAGTTCTTTGTATATGAGCTGCCAAGCTTCTTCTCTCCAATAAATTCAGTTCCTGACACAGTCTTCTTTTCTAATCCAACTTCTGTTGCCTTTTAATACTCTGGCAGTTTTTCAATCTCTTATACTTCTGTTTCTAGTCTATAAGAGTCACCATGTTTGATATATCCCCACCTGATCCAGCAGACTGAATTTTCCCCAGGTACCAAAATTCTTAGTTATAGCTCTTTTACCACAGCACCTGCTTCCAAATTGCTTAATGAATACTAAAATTAATTTCAGAGAGCATTGAAGGCTTGAATTTAGAGACTTTTTCAAGACTGGCTAAATTAGTTAGAATTCATCCATTTCTTTTAGAAATCAGGTTTTTTAAACATCTCTTTCAATTTTTAATCATTCAGAAGTTTTAGAGAATGAAACCAACAAAGTCTGATTTCAAAAAGGTTCTATGATTTTGTTTTCGACATGTCTATTTTTTTGAATGCTTCTAGCTTGTGCAAGACTTAGATGAAAACCCTTCTAACTAAGGGGTTAAAGCCATATTTAGTCATCTATTTGAAGAAAAGGGATGCCTGGATTTTGGATTCTAAGCATATATCTTTATCTGCCCTTAAAAGACATAGAATGGGAAGAAGTAGGGAGAGGGGCTTTACTGAAGGACGTCTTCCACTTCTTTCTGCCTCTGAGGAATTCTTTCATGTAGCATGATTTACTAAAATTTGAACTGTTCCCACAAAGTACATTGTTATTTGGAAGCTATTGCCATCACTGTGAAAATTAGCACTTTTGTGCCCTTCAATATAGAGAAGTATTATAAAATGAAATGTTTCCCAAAAAATCATTGCTGTACAGTACATAGCTTGAACTCCACCCTCTTGGGTGTAACTTGGAAAATTACACCAGTTAGGAACAAATTTCTAATGTGTCGTGCAGTACCATTGTTTCCACAAATATAAGATAAATATTATGTGAAATTTCTTGAAACGACATCTATCCTTTCCTTTCAATTGTAAATAATGATCCTTTTAAAAATATACAAGCACTGCATCTAGTTTTGTGTTTTCTAAATTTAAGTGAGGACAGCTAGGTGGTGCAAATGGATAGAACACTGGGCTTGGAATCAGAAAGACTCATCTTCCTGAGTTCAAATCTGGCTTTAGACACTTACTAGCTGTATGACCCTGGGCAAGTCATTTAACCCTGTTTGCCTCAGTTTCCTCATCTGTAAAATGAGCTGGAGAAGGAAATGTCACACTGCTGCAGAATCTTTGCCAAGATAACTCTATAATGAGATCACAAAGAATTAGACACAACTAAAAAGAACTCAACCAATTTAAGTAACTTTAGTGATCCTGAAAATTTTTGAGTTTGTTTTCCTCCTGTAGCAACTGAAATTTATATAACAGTCTAAAGGACCCAGCATAGGACCCAGAATAATTATAGGACCCAGAATAACTATATCCCTTCCATCCATGAGGATGGAAGGGATATAGTTAAGGGATAGTGCTTGCATAAAAGCAGAGTGGTTACTAGGAAATGGGGAGAAATAAAATATCCAATTTCAATGCCATTTCTTGGAAGACAACGTAAAAACGCAATCAGCCAGAGATTAGGAGAAACTATTTTCTTTCCGTAGCCACTGCAATAGCTGTGGGGCAAGGAGCAAAGGGTTGGCAAAAACATGAGCCAGAAAGGTTGTCTGGAGTGTGGCTGTGTATATGCTTTCACTTTGATAAGGATCTCTCCCTAATCAATGTTATGTTCCAGTATTTCCCCTGCCTGGCAGAGGGACTGACATAGAAATCTGGAAACACCCACTCACTGGTGGCTCCAGACAACCCTGCCTTGGAGGCTGGTTCCATTTCAGGGCATCTGGCACTGACTTGGTTTGGGAGGGTGGCAGGAATGAGGAGGCAATTGTATCATAATTCATTATGGACCAGTTTTGAGTTTAAAGGGTCCCAGGAGAATAGATTGTTTCTAATTCTATCTTACTGGTTTTCTTTTCTTCCTTCACATAATTGCTGCACAGCCCCAGAACCAGCTGACATCCCCAGATTCCTACATTAGCCCATTCAGCACCACTGCCATCTTTGATCTACAGTTTCATACTGATACTAGACTCTCAGAGCACTAGATTAGAACATGTGCTTTTCAAGGTTAAGTGACACATATCACAATGACACATGTCGATCATTTCTAATACCACTTGGAAGTAAGTAGAATTTAGACAGAAACATTGAGAGAAATATTAAGATTTATCCTCTCACTTACGTCTTGTCAAACCCAAACCCTGGATTACTCTTACCATCTGACTCCTCTACTCCTACTCACCTGCTGCTGAACAGAGATGGAAAGAGTCACCCAATGGAAATGAATTTATCCACTACAAATCTCACCTAGGCCCTCACTAAAGCAAAATAATTCTTTTACTCTTCTTTGATTGATTCTCTATTTCATTTCCCACAGAAACTATTCCAACACTTCTATCCCGTTTCTTGTACCTTTTTCCTCTCATCCTCTTATCTGAGGACCTTTTTTCTTTTTTTCCCTGAGAAAAGGAGGGTACTTATTGTGATCTCCCTCTTTTCCCTTTGTCTATATCTCAAAACTCCCTGATTTTATTCCCCATTCCCTCCTCCTTTACTCCAGTCTTACTCCATTTTCAAAGATAAAAATTTTTGAAGTGACACAAAAATATATTCTTAACATCAAGTTACATTACAAAGTTAATGATCTGTGTGTATGTGAATTTCTGTATAGAGTATGCCATCTTCTGTAAAGAGTATATCACATTTCCAATGACCCAGGATTACTACTTTATTGTTATCCTCAGATCCTCACTTTCCTTTACTCCACATATGAAATCAATTACCAGATATCTTCTTTTTCATCTCCACAAAGTCTTTTCATCTAGCTATATTTCACACAGCCTTCAAGTCCTCATTGCCTCTCACCTGGACAATTTCAATAGGCCCCTAACTAAGCCTGGCTCATCTTCCCCATCCTTGAGATAGCTACCAGTGATTTTCTTAAAGAAAAAGTTGAACCACTTTACTCCTTCACTTGTTAGACCCAATGACTTCCTAATCCTCCTAAGACAGATACAAACTACTTTTTGATGGGTTTTTTTTTAGCATTTTAAAGCACATGCTCCCATCCCACTTTCCACCTTTACATGTTACTCTTCTTTCTGAACACCACAATCAATCAAATTGACCTTCCTGCTACTCCTCAAGTATAGCTCTCCTCCTGTATCCATGTCTTTAAACTGGCTTTCCCCATGCCTATAACATATCCCCTCCTTGTCTCCATCTCTTAAAATTCCTGGTTTCCAGCAGAAATTTAATGAAGCATATTCTTTTACACTGAAGACCTTCCTGATCCTACCCCAGTTCCTAGTGCCCTCCCTGCTAAAATTGTCTTGGATGATGATGGTGGTGGTGGTGGTAGTGATGATTTGAATATTCTGTGCAACAGGAGTTTGAGAACTGGCTGACATCCTGGGATTTGTGGCTCAGAAAGACAAGCACTGAATAAAGCTAGAGATTCTAATGGGAAGATGTGAGAAGGAAAGCCATCAGGCCTGGCCAACAGCCCAAAGGCACAGCGAGGGTAGACGGAATGTCACATATGAAAGACAGTATGTCACCTTAAAGTGCAGAATGTGGGAAGGGTAGGGATGTTTAATAAGTCTGGAAATATAAGTTGGAGTCAGGTTACAAAGGGCTTTAAATGCCAAACCAGTGAGTTTATATTATATTTCACATATTATAAAGGACCACTGAAGCATCTTGAGTAGGCAAGTGATATGACCAGACCTATGTTTTAAGAGTACCTCTTTGTCAGCTGTGTAGAGGATGCACTAGAAAGGGAGAGACTGAGGCAGAAAGATCTGTCAGAAGCATATTACAGAGGACACAGTCAAGATGGCAGAAGAAATATGATGAGCTCTCTGCCCAAATTACTCCAAATAGATATAGAAAATGTAGCAGACCACATTTTATTACTGGGCATATAGGCCAAGAAGGCCAATGACTAAAGAGAAGGTACCATATACAGAAAAACATTTATAGCAGCATATTTTTTGCTTTTAGCAAAAACAGTAAGTATTAATTGGGAAATGGCTAAACAAAGTATTATAAATAAATCCACTAGAATATTATTTTACCACCAAAAAAATTAATATGAGGAATTTGAGAAGCTTAGGAAGACTTGTAAGAACTGATAAAGAGTGAGGTAGAAGCAGGAACAATTTACACAATGACCACAATAAACTATATTGAAAGACATCTGAGCTGTGGTCCACACAATAATGCAACAAATAGTCGATGCCAGTGGACTAAAGGTAAAGCATACTTCTGAGATATTGCAATTTAAGATATGTGTTGTCAGACACTGCCCTACCAATGTGTTGCTTTATTCAACTTAACTATACTTCTTTGTTATAAGGTGTGGTTGTATTGGTAATAGTGTTAAGAGAGATAGAAAAATAAATAACAGCAAAACATTTATTTCTCTTTCAAACAGTTGTTTCAGTACCCTTCAGTAATGAAGCACTAGTACTTGTCTCTTCTTCTAACTCTTACTCAATGATCTCTTACCTGAAAGCATCTATGGATATACACCTTCATTCCTTGGAGGACAGTAAGCTGTTGCTTCCTTCATCCAAGCCTCCAGTTCCTCCTTCTTTAGACAAAGCCTCATATTGATGACTTAGCTTAAGTGTTTAGTAAGCCTTCTTTTCTTCTCCTCTATGTCACTTTCTTAAAACTTCCAACCTTCTGACACAAGGCAGAATTTCCCTGTAGAACTTCATTCTTTTGTTGTTTTTGTCGTTACATTGACACTCTTCTTCCACATTTTATCATTCTCCTTGATAACCTGGAGAATAGAAAATAAAGCCTAGAGCCCTGTTGATTTTTTCTTGAAGGAGGATGACCAGCATATACTTGGAGTATAGATAATAATTATTTGATAATGGCCAAAACACAAATATTGGGGTCCTCTATGCATAACAATACATTCATCTACAAGTAATCAAAGGGCTTTCATGTGGAAAAGAGATTAAACTTTTCTGGGAAGAAGCAATGGGCAGAATTTACAAAAAAAAGCAGGCTAGAAAGAAGAGGAAGGTGGGGGTGGGGGCACCCTTCACAATCAGAAGTATTCAAAAACAGAATTAGCTGCTTTGATAGTCTGTGGTTGTCTCCTCACTATAAGTCTTCCAGCAGAGGCTAAATGATATTTGGTTAAGTAGAGGTTAAACATGATTATATGATGGTCTCTCCAAACTCAGATTCTGTGATATTCTAATATTTTAGAGCCACAAGCTTAGTAAAGTGTATTTTATAGCAGTTCAGCGGTCAATCTTTGGATTTTGATGTTTTTTAATGCCATTTTCTCCATTAAGGAGATTATCAATGAGTCAGTAATTTTAATAATTGTGGTGTTATGCTCCACTGTATGTTTTGAAAGATCTATAAAATATCTCAAGATTGCAGTTGAAAGTATCTAATGAGTTACTAGCTCCTTTTTGATTGTAAATAAATTAAACCAATGGAAGTGAGATGTTTAAACATGTCTTTACAGGACTGCTACCTCTACAGATTTATAGTAAATGCTCATTGTTATAAAGCCAAAGTTATCTTAGGCATAGTTGAGTTAGTTCATTGACCAAGTTTTTCTAATAAATCCCAGGAAAAACTACAGTGGTATATAGGGAAATAAGACTTTTCTGAATTCTCTCTACCAGACATAAATTCTTTCTTTCTGTATTTGCCCAGTACTTCTCTGATCCATTTCTACCAATACTAATCAACTGTGTTATACAAGAAAAAACCAGGAAGGATGCCAAATACAAGAGTAAAAATATCCAAAGTAATCTAATGGGTGGAGGAAGGGAAGAGTAAAAAGAGAGGAAAAACAAAAACAAAACAAAAACTAGCTGCAGTGTTCATGGTTAGGGATGAGAAAGTCAGGTTGGGGAAAGGGGAGTAAACTTGGCAACATATTGGTAACTGTGAGACGGAGAGTGGGTGTAGACTAACCTTTTTCTTCACTCCATGGGGTGCCCATAGAGCTGTCATGTTTTGGAATTCAATGCTGCTAAATGAAATGATCAACCCACCCACAAATGAGTCTGATAACACATCATTATATCTTATGTGTATAGGAGTATACTCTTACTTGGCAGTTCCACAGATTTTTTGACCTCTCAACTTAAGTGTCTTTAATTCACTCTTTACAAAGAAAAATCACTCAGAATCCAGCAATCAGAATGGAACCCTTTTCCAGTATCTGGCGATTTTCATTGGTTATCCTCCAAAGAGCTATTTATTATTAGAGAAGGCAAGTAGATCCCAAAATTCATGAAAATTAACAAGCAGGAGGGAAATGTCCTTTAATTTGTCAATATTTGAGCAATCTAATGGTGAATAAAATTTTTAAATTGGTACTTTTTTGTGATAACAACAAACTAGAAACAAAGAGAATGCCTATTCATTGGGGACCAACTAAACAAACAGTGATATATAATGGGATCATAGCTTTAGAACTGGAAGGGACCTCAGAGTTTATCTAGTCTCATTTCATGTAGAAGAAAACTGATGCCCAGAGAGAAGAAGAGGCTTCCCCCAACTCCATACAGCAAGAGGATAGTAGGAATAGAATTTGAACCCAGATCCTCTAAATCCAAATCTAAACATTCTTTCCATTGCACCATACTGCCTCTTCCTATGAGTGCAACTGGATGTTATTGCACCATGAGAAATGACAAAAATGACGAATCTAGAGAGACATGGAAATATATGTATGAACTAATGCAGCATGAAGTAAGCAGAAACATGAAAATTGCGTACATGATGACTATATAAAGACTATTCACTGTCTGTCCCACTTCATACTTCTGCAAAGAAGGGAGGGAATTCAGTTGGAGGTATTGACAGGAATCAAGGTGAGATGTGGCTAAGGAAAGAGAACGTGCCAAGCTCAAAGCTGGAAAGGAGGAGATGAGAGTATCACTAATATGAAACTGTTTCTTGAAAAGTATTGCCTCTGAATTATAGGATCAAAGATTTAGAGCTAGAGGAGACCTTATAATATTGTGTCCATCCTTTCATTTTATACAAGAAGAAACTGAGGCACAGAGAGATTAAGTGATTTCCCAGTCACTTAGGTGGTAAGTGTCTGAGGTGGAATTAGAATTCAGGTCTTCCCTGACTCCCTTTAGGCTATATGTCATTTCCTCTCACCCTGCTCCGACATGAACCAATTGAAAATGAAAGCCAAGTCATGCCCCTGACAGTAACTATACAGTTTAGACTTTGGGAAGCACCCACCCTTGTAAATCCAGTTGACATGGTATCTTGAGTTCCATGTTCCTTCCTATGCTATAATTTTTGGTCCATAGACTCTCCAAAGTTCCTCTGGTATCTCTGTATCCTCTGTTCCCAGTAACTGAGCCTACCAAAAGTAAGTGAGTTAAACATCTTGAAGAAGCTTTCTTGCTTATAGTTCTTTGTTTACTCACAAGGAACCACCCATAGTCATAGGGAACTAAACATATTCACATTGAGAATGTCCTAAAATTCTTGGATCCTGATTGATTCTGTCTAGGCAAACTTACAGAATTTCAGAGAGCAAAAGCCACTAAGTTCTTATAGCTAAGTTCTAATAGATCTTCAAAATTCATACACACACACACACACACACACACACACACACACACACACACACACACCTTGAAAGTGAACAAGCATTTATTAAGCATGTTTAACAAGCTGGCACTGCCCTATAGAGAGGAGCAAAGATGACGAATAAAAGGCCATTGACATTGTAATGCCAAGAAGGGTGGGACTTTTGCTGTTTTTTGTTTGAGCAGTTCTCAGCACAAAGGTGATCAAGTGCCTTTGACTGAATCTTGCCTTTGTTTCAATCAAGAGTCGTTGATGGAATTGGGATTCTTTGATGACTTGCTTAAGTCACAAGAAAGCCTAACTCGCATGAGTTTGAGTCACATGGTAGTGATGCCCTCTGACCCTGAAGAAGTGTATATATACTCTGAGGTCAGCATTTTGCTTGGGGCTGTCACTCACTGGAAGAGTGTCATGCGATTTGATTGGATGATACTCTGGGTAGTCATTGTTAAGGAGCCTCCCAGCTTTGAAAAACCCAGATGTTGCTTCTCTCTCTGGTAACTATGTATCGTGATTTGGTCAGACATATGGAAGCCTGTCTGTTGACTTCTGTTATTCTCTCTGCTCGTAATTTCTGCTTATAATTTCTGTTTATTCTCTCTTTGAAGTTCAGGGTGCTGGCTTTTCCCCTGGAACTAAGTGAATGGTATATGTATGTTTAATTAAAGTAAGATTGTTGACCCCTTAAAGTTGTTTTCCTTAGAAAAGCATATCAATGAACCTGTGCTAGTAGCCCTCCTGTGTGCTGGTGTTATTGGCTTTATACAGCCACAGTAGCAGCAAGTAGCATTATTGCTACAGACTTCAGGAACCATAAAGAGCAGTTACTCAGCCTCTCTGCCCCCATCAGGGCACACACAAACTGCCAAGCCAAGCATGCAGTGAGAATAGATCTTGACCCTGACAGTAGCTTTCAATAACACCTGAAGGTTAAAACTTAACCAATATAAATTAAAAGAGCAATAAAGTGTAGGCAAACACTGCACAAATATAATCACAAATCTTGGTTCCAGAGAAGTGAGACGAAATGTACCTCTCTCCTTTTCTTAACAACATTGGTATTATGGGTATGAATGTTGCATTTACCAGAAACCACTCTGTGTTGGTTCTTTTTCCTTGACTTTTTTTTTCCTTTTTTTTCATACTATGGTGAGAGGAGGGTAGGAAAGGAAGGTGAGAACATGGAGAGAAGATATATGCAGAAATTTTTTTTAATGTTCTATCCTTGAGATGGTAAGCAATCAGATATAGGCTTTACATATGCAATTACATAAAACACTTCCATATTTGTCGTTTTGTACAAGAAGACTTGAATAAAAGAAAAAATGAAAGAAAGTAAAAAATAAAATGCTTCAGTCTGTGTTCAATGAATATCAGTTCTTTCTCTGAAGGCAGAGAATGTGCTTCATTATTATCCCTTTGGGATTGCCTTGGATCATTATATTGCTGAGAATAGCCAAGACATTCACAATTCTTCATTTAATAATATTGCTGTTACTGGATACAGCATTCTCCTGGTTCTGTTCAGGTCACTATACATCAGTTCATGTAAGTCTTTCCAGGTTTTTCTGAAATTTCTTATAGCACAATAAATATCCCATTAAAATCAGATACCACAGTTTGTTTAGCCTCCCAAATTGATGGGCTTCCCTTTGCTATAATTATTTTTTGTACAAATAGATCATTTTCTCTCTTTTTGGATGTCTTGGAATATAGACCTAGCAATGGTTTTGCTGGATCAAAGGGTATGCAGTTTTATAGCCCTTTGGGCACAGTTCCAAATTGCCCTCCACAATGGTTGGATCAATGCACAACTCCACCAACAGTGCATTAGTGTCCCAATTTTCCCACATCCCCTCCAACATCCAACATTTTAAGTCTTGAAATAGGTAGCATTTAAGAGTTTAAAAGAATACAGCACTGCATTAAAGGAAGTACATATTTGAGATACACAGTATGCCTATTTTAATACACCCCTTATTTGAACTTCTCCATGTTGCTGTATCTGATCCTTGGATTCATGGTTTGTTCTAATTCCTAATAGTAACTTTCCATAGAATAATCAGTAAAAAAGTGGCATGTCAGGGGGCAGAGCCAAGATGGCAGCTGGAAAACAGGGACTCACTTAAGTTCTCCCCCAAATCCCTCCAAACACCTGTAAAAAATGGCTCTGAACAAATTATACAGCTATAGAACCTACAAAATAACAGAGGGAAACAAGTCTCTAGTCCAGGACGGCCTGGATGATCGCTGGGAAGTGTCTATCGCACTGTGCTCGGATTGGAGCGCAGCCTAGCATGGGCTGCGCCAGGACTCACTAGACTAGGAGCTGGGTGGAGCAGGCCTTAGGGCCATGAATCACTGAGCTGTGGCAGTTACCAGACTTCTAAACCCACAATGCCAAAGACAATGGAGCAGGTTAGTGGGAAAACTGCTGGATCTGGGTGAGAGAAGTGTGCGGTCTGGCCCTAGCCTTGGGGCAGCTGAGGTGGTACTGTGACAGCAGCAGGAAGTTCCTGCAGCTGCTTTTAGAGCTTCAGAGTCAGCTGCTTCCTGAGTCCCTGGCCCAAACAGTGAGAGGAATCAAGTGGTGGATCAGAGCAGGATGGCAGAGATTGCTTTGCTGGTACAGAGGCAGGGTTCTCTTGCTTTGCTCTGCTTGGATCTGGGTCACAGTCCTGGTTGGTGGTTCCTGTGGGAGGAGGCACACTGGTATGGCAGAGCTTGCGGTGACTGTGGAGTAGAAGTAGCTCTGAAAACAGCAGCACAAGGACCCTAAAGCTTGGGACAAAGTACTCCCTACTCTAAAAGCAGTCATACCCTGACAAAATGCTCAAGGATCAAGTAGTTGGCTGGGAATGTGAACAGGCAATGTAAAAGGACTCAGACTATATAATCTTTTTCTTGGCAACAAGATCAAAACATACAGTGAGAAAAAGTCAACAAAGTCAAAGAGCCTACATCAGAAGCCTCCAAGAAAAATATGAATTGGTCTCAGGCCATGGAAGAGCTCCAAAAAAAAGGATTTGGAAAATCAAGTAAGAGAAATAGAGGAAAAATTGGGAAGAGAAATGACAGTGATGCAAGAAAATCATGAAAAACAAGTTAACAGCTTGCTAAAGGAGACCCAAAAAAATACTGAAGAAAATAACACCTTAAAAAATAGACTAACCCAAATGCAAAAGAGCACCAAAAAGCCAATGAGGAGAAGAATGCCTTGAAAGGCAGAATTAGACAAATGGAAAAGGAGGTCCAAAAGACCACTGAAGAAAATACCACCTTAAAAATTAGATTGGAACAAGTGGAAGCTAGTGACTTTATGAGAAATCAAGAAATTATAAAACAAAACCAAAAGAATGAAAAAATGGAAGACAACGTGAAATATCTCATTGGGAAAACCACTGACCTGGAGAATAGATCCAGGAGAGATGATTTAAACATTATTGGACAATGATCAAAAAAAGAGCCTAGACATCATCCTTCAAGAAATTATCAAGGAAAAGTGCCCTGATATTCTAGAACCACAGAGTAAAACAGAAATTGAAAGATTCAATCGACTGCCTCTTGAAAAAGATCCTAAAAAGAAAACTCCTAGGAATATTATAGCCTAATTCCAGACTTCCCGGGTCAAGAAGAAAATATTGCAAGCAGCCAGAAAGAAACAATTTGAGTATTGCGGAAACACAATCAGGATAATACAAGATCCAGGAGCTTCTACATTAAGGGATCAAAGGGCTTGGAATATGACATTCCAGAGTTCAAAGGCGCTAGGATTAAAACCAAGAATCACCTACCCAGAAAAACTGAGTATAATACTCCTTGGCAAAATGTAGACTTTCAATAAAATAGAGGACTTTCAATCATTCTTGAAAAAAGAAAAGACCAGAGTGGAAGAGAAAATTTGACTTTCAAATACAAGAATCAAGAGAAGCATGAAAAGGTAAACAAGAAAGTGAAATCATAAGGGACTTACTAGAGTTGAACTGTTTTGTTTACATTCCTACATGGAAAGAGGATATTTGTAATTCATGAGACCTTTCTCGGTATTAGGGTCGTTGAAGGGAATATACATATATATAGACAGAGGGTACAGGGTGAGTTGAATATGTAGGGAAGATATCTAAACAAATAAAATAGAATTAAGGGATGAGAGAGGAATATATTGGGAGAAGGAGAAAGGGAGAGATAGAATGGGGTAAAATATCTCACGTAAAAGTGTCAAGAAAATGCAGTTCTATTGGAAGGGAAGGGGGTACAGTGAAAGGGAATAAGTAAATCTTGCTCTCATTGGATTTGACTTAAGGAGGGAATAACATACACACTCAATTGGGTATCTTACCCCACAGGAGAGAAGGGGAAGGGGATAAGAGAGGGGGATGATAGAAGGGAGGGCAGGTCAGGGGAGGAGGTAATAAAAAGCAAACACTTTTGAAAAGGGACAGGATCAAAGGAGAAAATTGAATAAATGGGGATGGGATAGGAAGGAGAAAAATATAGCTAGTCTTTCACAATGTGAGTATTGTGGAAGTGTTTTGCATAATGATACATGTGTGGCCTATGCTGAATTGCTTGCCTTCTCAAGGAGGATAGGTGGGGAGGGAAGAAGGGAGAGAATTTGGAACTCAAAGTTCTAAAAACAAATGCTCAAAAAAAAGTTGTTTTTACTTGCAACTAGGAAATAATATTTACAGGCAATGGGGTATAGAAATCTATCTTGCCTTACAAGAAAGTAAGGAGGATGGGGATGGGGTGGGGAGTGGGGTAACAGAAGGGAGGGCAGACTGGGGAATGGGGCAATCAGAATATATACCATCTTGGAGTGGGGGGGAGGGTAGAAATGGGGAGAAAATTTGTAACTCAAAATCTTGTGGAAATCGATGTTGAAAACTAAAAATATTAAATAATAAAAATAAAACATAGTGTCTCCCCTTCCCTATTCCCTCCCCCATCTCTCTCTGTCTCTGTGTCTGTGTGTGTGCTTCTCTGTTTCTGTCTCCATATCTCTATCATCTCTCCATCTCTCTGTCTCTCTGTGTTTCTGTCTCTGTCTCTGTCTCTCTCTGTCTGTCTCTCTGTCTTTCTCTCTTTCCTCCCTCCCTCCCCCATCCAGTCTTTCCCTTCTTCTGTCTCTCTCTTCTCCCTTCTCTCTGTCTCTTTCTCTCTCCTTCTGTGTGTGTCTCACACACTTCTATAACAAAAGAATTAAATAATGCAGAGGCTGTAACTGATACGAAAATAATACCTACAATCCCAAAGGTCCTGAACACTTGTCCCATATGAATGGGAACAAGAAAGTAAAATCATAGATTTCCAGCTGGAAGGGACCAAAGAAGCGATCTCATCCAACACTTTCATTTCATACATAAGGAAACAGGAACAACCAGTAAGCTGTAGGCCTAGAATTCCAATGAAGGTCCCTTGACTCTAAATTCAGAGCTAATCCTTAAGTATTCAATAAATGTTTCCTAATAATGTTTTAAACAAAACTATATTTCACAGTGTACTTAATCAACTGGACTTAGAAACTAATTAAGAAGCCAAATTTTATCAGCAATAGTTTTTTTTTTTTTTTTAAGGAATAGAAAGTTCATTCTATTCCTTTGAACTAGAGATTTAATAAGGAATTTTTATACCTACCACAAGGACAAATACCACAAATTACTCCTGGGACAATCAACATGAAAGGTACCCTCACCCTCAGTTGGCAAGGGGTGCGATCTTTGGGTGTGTGGGGGAGGAGGGGATAGGAATGTCATTATAAGAGACTACATCTGGATAAACTCTCCATATCCCTCCCCAAGCTTCTTAAAATGAGGAATACTCCTGCCCTGAGAGGTAGACTTGATTGTCACACCATAATTCTTTCTCTTTTTGTGGGGAGGGGGAAAAGGAATCTTTTATTTTTTAGTTTTGGTTCAATTTCAGTTTCTTTTTTAAAATAGTATTTTTTCCAATTACATGTAAAGACAATTTTTAACATTAGTTTTTTTAGAATTTATTTTATTTTCAATTCACAGAAAAAACATTTTCGTAACACAGTACAATAAAAAAATTACACATGAAAACTGCAAATCTACCATGTACAACTTGCTATTCTCTCCAAATGTGCAACAAAGATAACACGTATTTTTTTCCTTTTTTTCTTCACTCCCTCCTCACCCTAGAGATGACTACTATTAGACATAAATAGGTACACATATATATGTATGCATGTATGTATTTAAGATTATTCTATACATGCTTCTAATTACCAGTTCTTTTTCAGGATGCAACAACATATTTCTTTATATGTTTCTTATTTTTTATTTGTGTATTTATAATAGCCAAAATTACATTCATTTTTTTTAAATTGAGTTCTGAATTTTCTCCCTCTCTCCCTTCTTTCCCTACTCCCTAAAAAGGTAAGAATTTTAAATAGGTTATATATGTGCAATCATGTAAAACATATTTCCATATTAGTCATGTTGTGAAAGAAGAAACAGACCAAAAGGATGAAAAAGATAAAGTGAAAATAGTATACTTTAATCTGCATTCAGACTCCATCAGTTCTTTCTCTGGAAGTGAATAGCACTTTCCATCATGAGTCCTTTGGAATTGTCTTGGATCATCATATTGCTGAGAGGAGCTAATTGCATAATTTTGCTGTTAATGTATACAGTGTTCTCCTGGTTCTGATCACTTCACTTTGCATCAGTTCCTGTAAGTCTTTCCAGATTTTTCTGTAGTCTGCCTGCTCATCTTTTCTTATGGAATAATAGTATTCCGTTACATTCATATGCCACAATTTGTTTAGCCATTCCCCAATTGATGGACATCCCCTCAATTTCCAATTCTTTGCCACCACAAAAAAAGCTGCTATCAATATTTTTGGATATGTGGGTCCTTTTCCCTTTTTATGATCTCTCTGGGATACAGACCTAGTAGTAGTACTGCTGTATCAAAGGGAATGCATAGTTTAATTGCCCTGTGGGCATAGTTCCAAATTGCTCTCCAGTATACTTGGATAAGTTTACAACTCCACCAACAATGTATTAGTGTCCCAATTGTCCCACATCCTCTCAAAAATTTATCATTTTCCTTTTCTGTCATATTAGCCAATCTGATAGGTGTGAGGTGGTAACTCAGAGTTGTTTTAATTTGCATTTCCTTTAGTCAGTGGTGATTTAGAGTGTTTTTTTCATATGATTATGGATAAGTTTGTTTTCTTCAACTGAAAACTGCCTGTTCATATCCTTCAACCATTTATCATTTGGGGAATGAGTTGTATTCTTATAAATTTGACTTAATTCTCTACAGATATGAAAAATGAGGCCTTTATCAGAGATATGTACTGCAAAAAATTACTTCCCAGCTTTCTGCTTTCCTTCTAATCTTGGTTCCATTGTTTTTGTTTGTGCAAAACCTTTTTAATTTTATATAATCAAAATTATCCATTTTACATCTTACAATGCTCTTTATCTTTTGTTTGGTTAAAAATTCTTCTTGTCTCCATAGATCCAACAGATAAACTCTTCCTCCACCTCCTAATTTGCTATGACTAAACTATGTGCCCATTTTGACCTTATCTTGGTATATGGTCTAAGACCTGTACCTAGTTTCTGCCATACACTTTTCCAGTTTTCCCAGCAGTTTTTGTCAAATAGTGAGTTCTTAACACAGAAGCTGGAGTCTTTGAGTTTATCAAACACTAGATTACTATGGTCATTTACTACTATTGCATCTTGTGTACCTAATCTATTCCACTGATCCACCACTCTATTTCTTAGGCAGTACCAGGTAGTTTTGATGATTGCTACTTTATAATAGAGTTTCAGATCTGGTATGACTAGGCTACCTTCCTTTCCATTTTTTTCATTATTGATATTCTTGAGCTTTTGATTTTCCAGGTTAATTTTATTATTATTTTTTCTAGCTCTATAAAGTGTTTTTGGTAGTTTGATTAGTATGGAAATGGATAAATAAGTTAATTTAGGTAGAATTGTCATTTTTATTATATTGGCTTGGCCTACCCATGTGTAATTGATATTTTTCAATTATTTAGATCTGATTTTATTTGTGTGAAAAGTCTTTTGTAATTGCATTAATAGAGTTTCTGGGTTTATCTTGGCAGTAGACTCCCAAGTATTTTATATTGTCTGCAGTTATTTTAAATGGAATTTCCCTTTCTATCACTTGTTGTTGGGCTTTGTTGGTAATATATAGGAATGCTGATGATTTATGTGGGTTTATTTTATATCCTGCAACTTTGCTAAAGTTATAAATTATTTAAACTAGGTTTTAAGTTGATTCTCTAGGTTTCTCTATACCATCATATCATCTGTGAGAGAAATGATTATTAATAACCAATTAATATTGGGGAAATTCAGGGATTTTTCCCTTTCCATTTTCTCATTCAAAACCCAGACTTAGTGAAGGACATTGCTGATAGATGAGATTACCCAAATCCTCTAGGCATATGCTTCTCACCCCACCCAACTAAGAAGACCTTACAAAGACTATCTAAGTGGAATTCTTACGCTACTATCATTCATTGTTCATTGAATAGGTGGATAGATTCTTTTGTATAAATTGGGCCAAGGCAGGCATGGTCTGACTTGAACTGAGTCTCTCTTCATCTAAGAGTGACATGGTCAATATCAATCACCTAGCCCCTCTTTAGAACAAGCTCACCTTTCATTATAATATTCATTCTCTCATTAATTATTAACCAATCCAAGTTGATTTCCACCTGTTGGGAACACTCACTCTTCCAAGGTTATATAAGAATTGAGTGGACTCCATGATTTGCCTTTGATTTATTAGAGAAAGCCAAGTGACCATCATTTTATTGATTCTGCTATCCATAATTAATAAAACTAATTATTAATTATGAAGAAACTATATGTCTAGAACTTTTCATACATCTCATCTGTGAAGAATATAATTTTGTTTTCTCATTTCCTGGTCTAATTCCTTCCATTTCTTTTTCATCTCTTATTACTATAGCTAACATTTCTAGTAAAATATTGAATAATAATGGTGATAATGGGCATCGTTGCTTCACCCCTAATCTTACTAGGAAAGATTCTAGCTAATCCCCATTATAGATAATGCTTGCTGGTGGTTTAAGATAAATTCTACTTATCATTTTAAGGGAAGCTCCATTTATTCCTAAGCTCTCTAATGTTTTTAATACGAATGGATGCTATGTTTTGTCAAAGAGCTTTTTCTTCATCTATTGAGATACTTACATGATTTCTGTTGGTTTTTGGTGTTGATATAGTCAATTATATTGATAGTTTTCCTAATATTGAACCAGCCCTGCATTACTGGTATAAATCCCACCTGGTAATAGTGTATGATCTCCTTACTAGTATTTTATTTAAAATGTTTGCATCGACATTAATTACGGAAATTGGGCTATATGTTTTCTTTCAATTTTGGCTCTTCCTGATTTAAATAGCAGCACCAGATTTGTGTGTTATTAAACAAGTTTGATAGGATTTCTTCTTTGCCTGTTTCCCCAGATAGTTTATATAGTACTCGAATTAATTGTCCTTTAAATGTTTGGTAGAATTCACTTGGGAATCCATCTAGCCCTGGGTATTTTTTCTTAGGGAGTGCATTGATGACTTGTTTAATTAGTTTTCTAAAATGGGGCTATTTGGGTATTCTATCTTCTCTTCTGTTAATCTGGGCAATTTATATTTTTGTAAATATTCATCCATTTCACTTAGATTATAAAATTTATTGACATACAATTGGGCAAAATAGCTTTTAATTGTTGCTTTAATTTCTTCTTCATTGGTGGTGAATTCACCCTTTTCATTTTTGATAATGGTAAATTGGTTTTCTTTTTTTTTTCATAGAATTAACCAATGGTTTATCGGATTTTTTGATCATAAAATCAGCTTTTAGTTTTATTTATTAGTTCAATAGCTTTCATACTTTCAATTTTTTTAATCTCTCCTTTGTTTTTCAGGATTTCTAATTTGATATTGGGAATTTTTAATTTGTTCTTTTTTTCGGCTTTTTTTTTTGTTGTATGTCCAGTTCATTGATCTGCCCTTTACTTTATCAATGTAAGCATGTAGAGATTAAATTTTCCCCTAAGCACTGCTTTGGCTGCATCCCATAAATCCACCAAAATTGTCACTCTAGATTTTAGACACTTAAAGCAATCAGGCTACATTCAAATAGAACTGGGCCACATTCTTTATAGTTGGGAATTTCAACAAAACCATTTCAGAACTAAATGCTGCTAAAAGTCACAATAACCCCCTACAAGCACAAATACATACATATACTCAGCACAAATCCTGTATTTGCTTTAACAGGCTATAATTTTTGTTTGCTACATTTCAATACTGAGCTATGTGCGTGCTAGAGCAGTCATGATTGGCAGAAGATGTTTTTGCCCTCCAGGCAGAATGTCTTCATAATGACACTAAAAAAAACTATGCCATTCTCCCTCTCCTAGTTTGTCTGTTTATAGGGGTTTTTTTTTAAGCATAATATTTCCCATCCAAGGCACTCATTTTTTCCATACAAAAGAATAGCAGGAATGTAGCTTAAAATAAGATCTGCTAAATGAATTCCCCAATGTAGTGGCATGACAGAAGATAATTGCTTGGGTAAGGAGTGTCAAACTGAGTTCTTCTTTTAGTAGTTTTTGTTCTAACCTTTTGAAAAAGGTACCAACCACACCTGGAGTTCACCTCTATTAGTACATTATCTATTACTTTCTCTTCCCCAACCTTTCCACCATTATCTTTTCATTTTTTTTTTATTATCCTGACAAAATGATGAATTGACAAAGAAAATAATTAGAGATGGAGAGAAATACCATCTCTGATACCAATTCCTCTTCATTATTATTTCATTGCAGAGTAAGAAAATTGAATAGAGTGCAAGCTCCTTGAGGGCAGGGAATATATTGTTTTTGTCTTTATATGCTGTTGTTGAGTCATTTCAGTAGAGTTCAACTCTTCATGACCCCTCTTGCAGGGTTTTCTTGGCAAAGATACTAACGTGGTTTAACATTTCCTTCTCCAGTTCATTTAACAGTTGAGAAAACTGAGGCAAACCAGGATAAGTTACTTACCCAGGGTCATACAGCTAGTAAATGTCTGAAGCCAGATTTGAACTCAAGAAAATGGGTCTTCCAGACTCCAGGTCTGACACTCTATCCACTGTACCATCTGCCTTACAGTGGTTTTGTATGTCCAGCACCTATAATGTTATCTTATGCATATTAGTTTGCTAATTGCTAATGCTTGTTAAATTGAATTGAATTGATATAGGGCATACTCTGCTCCTTCTCTTTTCCTTCCTCTTTAAAAAGGCAAATATAAGATAGTATAGATATCTAATACAGATTGTCAGATATATGCTAGAGTCTAACAATTAGACAAAGAATTGAGGTTGTTCAGGGAGGATTATATAGCTGTGCAACAATTCAAAATTTTTCAGAAACACACTTAGAATTATTGTAGTGGAGATATTTCTAACAAGCATTAGCAAACACACAAATATTTAATCATATTTTTGCTACCTTCTCCTCCACAAGGGGGCAGCTAGGTGGCACAGTGGACAGAGTATCAGGCCTGGTGTCAGGAAGACTCATCGTCCCAAGTTCAAATCAAGCCTCAGGCATTTACTAGATGTGTGACCCTGGACAAGTCACTTAACCCTGTTTGCTTCAGTTTCCTCACCTGTAAAAATAAGCTAGAGAAGGAACTGACTAACCACTCCAGTATCTTTGCCAAGAAAATCACAAATGGGGCTATGAGGAGCCATATATGACTGAACAATAACTCCTCTACAAATCAGTGGCAGCAGCATGTGGAAAAGATGGTAGAGATTTGGAGATAAGGTGATTACACTTAACACATTAAAATCTATATCCAGAAATAGTAAGGACCACTTTTCACTCTACAAACCTATTCATCATTAAATTTCCTTAAACATCAAAACCCTCCCCCAAACACAGTTAAAATATAAACCAACTTGCCAAATTTAAGTCATATGTAATTTTTTGTTGATCATATCTGTTTCAAAATGTGAGTTTCACTACACCTAGCTGTTCTTCCTGAATAAATCCATCATATGATACTTTCATGATGATATTGTCACTCTATTGTTCAAAGAAGTCTAGTAATTCCCTATTACCCATCATAGGACCATCAGGTCATTAGAGTTACTATATATGACATCTTTCCCAACTTTTTCACATTAAAAATTAGTAAATTGAGGTCAATAGAGCTTAAATGACTTGAGAAAGATCACAATTATAAGAACTGCTAGCATTTATACAGCACTTACTATGTACCAGGCACTATGCTAAGAACTTTACAAATATTATCTCCTTTGATCCTAAAAGCAACTCTACAAGGTAGGTACTATTATTATCCCTGTTTTACAATTGAGGAAATTGAGGAAAACAGAGGTTAAGTGTGGCCCTCTTTGTCCAGGGCCACAAAGCTATCTGAGTGAGGCCAGATTTGAACTCAGGTCTTCCTAACCTTTCGTCTATTTAGAACTTATTCTAAATACCAAATTGTAACTGCTTCATGTGCGTATATACATATATATATATATATATATATATATATATATATATATATATATATATATATCTTGTCTGCACTATAACACACAACAGAAACTACATCACATTACTTTAAATTTTTATTTTTACTTATATGTTAATACTGCCTCTTGTCATTACCTCTCACATATGTCTAATGTATAGTGGGGTGAGAACCCTTTCCTTTCCCTCCCACTACCCACCAGATTGAATATTCACTTGTAACAAATTAAAATAATAAGTAACACCTGATACAGTGGTTGTACTTGACAGAATATCTAATAGCTTGCTCTAATAGTCCTTGCTTCTTCAACATGAAGAGAGATTTATGTTTCATGATCTGTTCTCCAGGACTATAGTTGGTTTTTCAGTCACTCCTCTTTGAATGCTTATTCCTTTCATTTACATAGTTGTAATCATTGTATAGACCATATTTTGGGTTGTGCTTTTCTTCTCTGTATGGATTCATATAAAACTTTCTTTCTATGAATTGTTGATTCCTCACTACTTATTGGACAATAACATTCCATCATAAATATTCCACTTGCCAGAGGTTTTTCAACCATTCCCTAAATTATGGGCGCCATTTTATTTCTAGTTCTTTGCCACCAGAAAGAATGTTCCTATACATATTTTAGAATAGATGGGAACTTTTTTTTCTACCTTTGATTTCTTTGGGTTTTAAGGATTGTAGTGGAATTTGGGGGTCAAAAAGTACAGAAATTTGAGTCACTTTTCTTCCACAATTCCAAATTAATACTCAGAAGAGTTGACAATTTCTCAGTTCCTCAAAACATGTATGTGTACTTGTCTCGCTACATCTTCCTTCTCCTGGGAATTTAATGTTCCCAACTTTTGTCATTTTTGCCAACTTGTAGTATGTGAAGTAAAAACCTTGGAGTTGTTTTAATTTCCATTTTTTCTTGCTATCGAATGATTTAGAGTATGTTTTCAAAAGGTTATAATCCTCTTTGAAACCTTTTTGTTCCCATCCTTTGACCTATTAAAAAATAGCTTGTGGTGTTATATATCTAATATTATATATCTGTATACTGAGAGAGACAGAGAGAGAGAGAGAGAGATGGTGCCAGACATATCAGATATCTGGTGTAAATATTTTTCCCTCTAAAAAGTTTCTCATGTTTTACCTTTATTGAATTTATTCGTGCAGAAACTCTTTAATTTTATGCAATTGAATTGATTCATTTGTCTTTCATTATTTCCTCTCTGGTTAGGTATATCTTCCCTCACTACAATTTTGAGTACTGCTTTCTGTTCACTTCTATTTTATTTTAATGCTGTGACATTTTTGTATTCAGGTTATGTATCCTCTCCAGGTATACTCCTGACTCTTGATACTTCATCTACCATATCACACAAACTTCTTCACCCTGGAAGTTCTTTCCACCCTTAGAATTATCTTCCTGGAAGTACCCTCTGCTCCTGCAGCCTCTCTGTCATTGACTGTGTGTTCTTTGAACCTCTGTTTTAAGGCGTCTTCATTCCTCTCTAGGTTACACTGCTGACTCTTCATTCTTTCTCTACCATGCCCCAACAAGCATGCCTCAGCTCTGGACACTGTCATTTCCTTAGCCCCTGCTTTTTAGCTCCCTTTTATGTGCTGTCTTCCCCCCATTAGAATGTAAACTTCTTAAAGAAAGGGAATGTCTTTCTTTCATCTTGCATTTGCATTCCCAGTACTTAGCACACTGTCTAGAACATTGGAAGTGCTTAATAAATCTTTGTTGACTTTACTTGGGATATACATGGTGGCATATTATTGTGTGATGTGGTATAGGATGTTGGCCTAATCCTAATTTTTGCTAAACTGCTTTTGTCAAAAAAAACATCCCCTGATAGCTGATAAATTAAACTTTATTAAACACTGTATTACTCTTCTTTATTACTCCTGCTTCTTTTTTTTTAACCTAGTCTGTTTTGTTGATCTATTCTTCTGGTTTTTAACTAGTACCAAAGAATTTTTATAACTACTGCTTTATATTTTGATATCTGGTAATGCAATAATTCCCTCACTCATACTTTCTCCCATTTCCATATTGTTTGTAGAACTTTAATTTTCCAAATAAATTTTATTATTGTTTTGTCTATTTCTAAAAAGTTTTCTTATGTAATTATATTGTTATAGGAAGGAAGCAAAGAACACAAGCATTTATTAAGTGCCTATTATGTTCTAGGCATTGTGCTAAGTGTTTCACAAATATTATATCATTTGATCTTCACAACAACATTGGGACATGGGTGCTATTATTATTCCCATCTTATATTTAAGGAAACTGAGGCTGATAGTCATTTGGCTAGTATCTAAGGCCAGATTTGAACTTGAAATTCCTGAATTCAGGCCCAATGCTTAAACCAATGAACCGCTTAGCTACCTCAGTATAGCACTAATTCTGAAACTTAATTTATGTACAGCCATACTCATTTTATGTACCCCATTATAGCCCAGTGTAAGGCAGATTAACAGATACTCAAGAAGTTCTTGTAAATTGAACCAAAACACTAGCTTATATTTTCTAAGTATAACATACTCTATATCTAGCGTTCATATATCTATATAAATAAATACCTCACTTAATCAAATTGAATATTATATATAGAGTATGCTCCTACAGGGCAGCTAAGTGGTACAGTGAATAGAGTACTAGGCCTGGAGTCAGGAAGACCTGAGTTCAGATCTGGCTTCAGACACTTACTAGCCGTCTGACCCTGAGCAAGTCATATAACTCTGTTTGCCTCAGTTTTCTCATCTATAAAATGAGCTGGAGAAGGAAATAGTAAACTACTTCAATATCTTTGCCAAGAAACCCCCAATGGGGTCAGAAGAGTAGGACACAAGTGAAATGACTGAACTACAATGCTCCTACAGAAACTAATGCTCCTAAAGACAATTACTATCTATTTCAATAGCTTATAAGTATGTCTAACTACAAATTGTGTTTGTTTTCTGAAATCTAATTCTTCTGTACTTAGAGAAACCCAAACAAATCCAAACCCAAAATTCTAAGTTGTAAATTAGCAGTTAGAGGTGAATTACTAGGAGTTAAAAGATATTAAGCTGCTAGATACAGAAACTCTGTAGAAGAGTGATCTGATAAAAATTATTCCTCTAGATTAGTTATTCTTAACCTGGGGTCTTTGGACATGTGCTTGTTGTTGTTATTGCAATATTTTGATAGCTGCATTTCAATTGTAGTATTATACTTTTTATTTTACCCACTTGAAACATTATTCTGGAGAGTGCATAAGTTTCATCAGAATGCCAGAATGAGTCTATAACACAAAAAATAGTTAATGGTCTCTGATCTGGACCAAATTCGGTACTACCTTAATATTAGTGTTACATGTGTGTGGTGTGATGCAGGATATGCCCTACCTGGGTAATAGATGGTTCCACATTTACTCACGTTATATCAGCTCTACAAAAATATTTCTATAAGTAGAAATTATGGTTCTAAAGAGAATTTATTTGATTTTTTAAAAAATGTCTAGACAACCAAAAACCTGGTCATGGTTCAGGGATGGCAATTATTTTACCCATCCAGCAGATTCAGACATCCGTTTATGTTGACAGTGCCCTGCAAAATAATTCTTAATGTGTGGCCAAATTCCATGTTGATTGATTTAAATATCTGGCCTATAGTCTATGTGTCAGAGAACATGAAGAAAGTTACTACCCAAACCTAGATATTCCAAAAGTCTTAGTGTGCCTTTAAGTTTAGTTTAAGTTTAATAACTTAAAAATGCACTAAAGACTTTTGGGATGCCCTATATATAAATAACAATAGCTGACATTTATGTAACAGACTAAAGCTTTCCAAATTCTCTGTACACATTAGTTCATTTGAGCTATGAGGCAAGCATTATAAGTGCCATTAGCCCTCACTCATTATGCAGATCAGAGAAGTGAGGCTCCAATGTTTAGGAAAAGGACTCAATATCATAATGAATTCTAGACCACATTCTGCAACTGACTGTCCTTTAGAGGGCCTCAAATCCCCTCATCTAATGATAATGAAACAACATTTTGGCTCATGTCCGTTAAACAACTTTAACCTAAAACTATAGAAGACATTTTTATCACAGCAGGTTAGTCTCTGTACTTTGACCAATGAATCCATGATCTCATAAACATAGGGATTCCTTTGACAATGCAGATCACAATCCATCCATGCTTTCACATGTTAGCCAATACTGGTTCTTATACTCCTCTAAGGGAGAGAAAAAGCCACTCATAACTGAGGGGACTTTATTCTAGGTCTCTGGTTCTAGTTACCAAAGGAACACATGGGTTGTCCATAGTTTTCCTTGCCATTGCTACATGACTAACCCACCTCCTTTTAGAGTCATACATTTCCCTGCTGACATCTTTAATGCTATTTCTTCTACATCTTTAATGAACAATTGTAACAACAAGGCAATAAACACAACATCAACAATAATTATGAATATGCCTATGTAATTCTTTATCACAAAATATTAAAGACTGTCCATATTGAAGGTAGAAGAAGTAAAACATTTATTCAGACACCAGATAACCAGATCCCATAACCAGGCAATCTGCTCCCACAACCAGTGAGCCTACTTTATCATAACAGCAAGGAACTTAAAACACAATATCACAGCATGGAGCCTTACCATCCCAAAACCTCTCTGACCCCCTGCTGGGGCCTTCTCAAAAACTCACAATACAGCTATCACAGGTCGACTTTCTTTACCTCAGCTCTAACTATCATGACAGCCAGTAACAGCCATAACAGCTCTCTTCCAGCATTTCCTGTGACACAACTTCCTTTTCCTCTCAGCAAGCTCCTCCTACCACATGTAACATAGGCTTCCCATGATGTAAGCAGGTCATGTGGCCTATTAATGGGTGGGAAAGATCTTCAAATCTAAATTGCTATTACAACAATATACTGTAACCTATTTATCTCCATCATGTTCTTCTCCATTGTTCAATGGGTTACCCAATTTTAGCTGTTCTGAGAATGTGGTATTCCAGTATTTATCACTATATGCTATCACTGGAGAATATTCGTGATGGAGCAGGGTTCTTTGTTACAGAGAGCATGTAATTAAAAACACTGTACAATTTAAAGATGCAATGTGCTCTCCTTCATTAGCTAAGTGGTATAGAAGATGTGAGAGTTGGAGTCAGAAAGACCTAAATTAAAATCCTGTATTCCTCTCTTACTGTGTGATCCAGAGCAGGAACTTAACCTCCATTAACTTCAGTTTCTCTATCTTTAAAATGAGGGAGTTGGCCTCCCTGATCTCTAAGGTCTAAGTTCTCTATCTGTGGTACTATGATCATTGTTCCTATGCATATTTTTGTCCAATATCTGTAAGCATGAACACCTGAAGGACATGACATCTTTTCATAATCCCTCTTCCACTTAAATTTTCTTTGTTTATTACATTGGTTATCATGGTTGATCCACCACCTAGTAGCATATCTACTGATGATGAGCCATACTGTGTTTGGCTGGGTTGGTCCATTAAAAGAAGAAATGATTGGTTTAACAACAGAATTACATTAATGCTTTTCCAACTTGGTAGGGGCTTCAAGAGTTAATGCTTTACAGGCATGACCTTAAATTCAGGGACACTCTAGTCCCTGATGAATATCAGAGGAAGACTTCTGTGGAGATTCTATGCATTGTACATTGTGATGATGATGATTTTATTATGAGAGATTAAGAAGTGAATTGAATTCTGAAGTCACATTTTTGCTATTTTTGTATTAAGAATGTGGACACATTAAAGAAAACAATTTTTTCTACTCTTACAGGGAGAAGAAAGCTATGAATAATATTCGATTAAATTCATGAAAAATGTATTTCAAAATCCACAAGTAAATCATGAAATCAATTTAAAATGCTGTTTTTTTCCATAAAATCACTTACATATTTAAAAGCAGTGCAATATAAAGGAATGTACTCATAAGTATTCAGAGAGAGAAGACTTGAGAATGGTACAATACATTTTTATTAGTAAATCTGATCACTGTTTTATGTGATGAATGAATAAATATTTCAAATCAGTTTAGATTTAGTACAGAGAAACCTCTTCTTATTGCTTTAAATTTTTGTTATTTGGTCATTTTTCAGTAGTGTCCAACTCTTCATGACTACATTTGGGGTTTTCTTGGCAAAGATACTAGAATGATTTGCCATTTCCTTCTCAAGCTCATTTTACAGATGAGGAAGCTGAGGCAGAGTTAAGTGACTTGACCAGGGTCACACAGCTAGTAAGTGTCTAAAGCCAGATTTGAACTTAGGTCTTCTTGACTCCAGGCCTGGCACTCTATCTACTGCACCACCTAGCTGTCCTTCTGCTTTGATTAATTCACCCAATTTTTAAAATGCTTTTAGCATCTTTCAGTGTGCCCTGGACTAATGATGCAGAAGAACTAAGCTTTAGTGCTGGCTTTAAAGAGCAAGTTCTTTAACCTCTTTGGGATTCTTTCCTCATTTTCAAGAAGGAGGAAGATACAAAGTGATTTCTGTGACCCCTTTCAGTTTTAAAAAGAAGATAATTAAATTTCCTGATATCATTTTAATATTTGATTCTAAATCTTTAGAATACATTTTCCAAATTAGTAAGTACTAATAATATATTTTAGAAGAAAAAGAGAATTTGTAAAGTCTATATGACAAATTTAAGTAAGGACCTGTAACAACCCCCAATGAATCAAGAAATGCTTTAGGTACACTTGTTCCTGGCCGTGGTGGAAAATGTGCCAATGTGAATAAAGCCTTGAAGATCAGTATTGGCACATCTTATTCTTCCTTAGCTCAGTCACCCTCTTCTGAAGCAAGATGATTTACGACAGCTATGGTCAGAAAAAAAAACAGTGCATGAATATATCAGAGACTAGAAGACCATAATGCTGATTTAGTTAAAGGGGTCATTGTGTTCACCAAAATGAGACAAAACTCTCACATAAAATGGTATTGTGGAAGATAGAGATAGCTGGGTGTCATCTACTAATGCCTTTAGATAGGATTTGTATGTCACAATATAGGATGGAATTAACAACCTAAATTGTCAAAGGAAAAAAAATTACCTAAATTTAAGAGAAGAAAAAACATTTCTGCCAGCTGTGTACATGGGCAATGAGCTCTTACACATAGATCATTAATTCCAATTAATCCAGTTCCTCCCTGAGCTCAGTGGAGGTCCTTACAAGTATTTGAGGGGAGTAGGTGAGGAGAAATCTATTTCTGTCCATTGCTGTATATGATCAAAAGATGTGGCTACGTAGGGGGAAGGCATTCAATGATTAGCACCAATTTTCAATCAGCACATTAGCACAAGTCCATTATCCTGTCAATCTGGAAACACTGAATACCACACATTTGAGAAGTCTAGATAAATGATATTCTGTTCACCAGAAATTCTATTGAAAACACAGATTTTATGTCAAATACAAATATATACTAAGCATTTGCACATCAATTATATAGTACAATTCAAATTTTTTTCCTTTTAAAAATGCATTTGATTGATGCCTTTTGTCTTCACATTTCAGTATCAGTGAAACATGCCCCCCACCCCTAATTCAATAGATCCAGCTTAAATGCTCCCTTGTGATATCTGCAATACAGTCATTTCTTAGAAAGACCCCAATTTACTTCCCTTTATCCATCCCTGGATCCTTATTGAGAAACATCTTTTAGCCTAAACAACTAAACAAAATTCTAGAATACAGCAACCTCACCCAACAATGTAGACAAACAGGTGCCTTAGTAGATCGCTAGACCTATTCTGTGAAGGAGATATGTTATAATCTATAGTCCAGTACCATCATTGCCTTTTCAATAATTTAGAGACTGGCTCTTTTGTGTGTGATCTTTTCATTTAAAGGGTAGTAGTCACAAATACTGTTCTGTGAGGGTCTTATTTCACTTGAAATTAGGTCATACAAGTCTTCCCATGTTAATCAGAATTCTTGAGATTCATCATCTCTTAGCAAATAATAATATTCCATTGTATTCATATGCCATAATTTCTAATCAATATCTAATCACTAGGCACTCACTTTGTTTCAAAGTATTTGCAATATGAGTGGTTGAAGAAATATTTTCATATATATTGGATATTTGTTTTTACCTTTGACTTTCTTGAGATATAAGTTCAATAGGAGGTATCCTATATCAAAGGGTTTCAAAAGTTTAGTCACTTTTCTTAAACAATTACACATGGATATTAAGAAAGGCTGAAGCAATTCACAGCTCTACAACCAGCGTATTAGTGTGGCTATCTCCCCACAGCCCCATCAACCCAACTCCTTCATTTTCTACATGTGACATTTTCCTGTTTATAGGATATGGAGTGAAACCCCAGATATTTAAATTTGCATCTCTCTTATTTTTGTAGTTTAGAAGCATATTTTCAAACTGTCGTTCATTGTTTCCATTTCTTTACCTGAAAAATGCTTGTTCATATCTATCTATTGGGAGATGAATCTTTGTTTTCTATATTTCAATTCCCCATATGCCTTAAATATTGGACATTTAACAGTTACTTGATGCAAATGTTTTTTCACACAATTTCCCTTATTCTAACTTCATTGATTTATTCTTACAAAAGTTGTGGTTTTTTTTTTAATTTTCTGCAGTCACATTGGTCTGGTTTTGTCTTTTATGACCTTTTCTATCTCTGTTTAAGAATTCTCTTTTTAATCATAACTTTAAATTTATTATTATTGTTGTTTATTTCTACAATTGTTGCTATGCCTACAAAAAAAATCACTAAACTCAGTTTTTTTTTATATGAACTTGGAATACGTTACATTTTTTTGGATTCCTCATTTTGTATTATATATCTTGAGTCAAGATTCCTAAAATGGAGTTCCCCTGCAGGGAGAAAGAAAAACCTCATTTGGATTCTTCAGACATGCAATAAACAGCAGAGTCCTCTGGTAGTTGCTCGGATCTAATCTCCATGCCGCTTGCCTCTGAATCCAGGGAAAAGCTCAAGTGTCACTTCCATAGACATTCTTCTAGTAAGGATATGCCCGTGTTCCAAGTAAGTAATGGAACACAAGTACCCCTACATATCCTCTTGACTTAAGACTTCTGCAAAGAGCTATAAAAACTTTCAATGAATTCAGGCTCCCCAAGGACCCACCTGACTACACTTGTTCACTTTTGCTTGAGATCTCTTCTAAATCTCTTTGACCCTTGACTTCCAATGCACTCTGCCACTGAATAAGAGTGTGGGTCTCTCCGCAACATCAGCAAGACTCTGCCACCAAAGCCCATCTTAAGGTCTCCATCACTGCCCTTATTGGAGAGAGTCTCCCAGGAGTCAACCAATTCCCAAAGACAGCATCTGTTGCTCCCTTCCCTACCTGTGCTACACAAGAAGCTCAATTTTTCTTGTTCCTCACTGCTGTTACAAATGTAAAAGAAGTCACAGAAGTTCTTGGAGTTTCATTTTATCAAAATAAATCCACCTATCAGCAGCCTCATAGTAGCACCAAACTGCTTCCTACTATTTTATGAAGCAAATGTTAAACAGGTTTCTATACAACCAGAGTCCTGCAAAGTCAAGATAAGGACTAATATTGCTTCCTACTGTATATCTAATCACTATCATGGTAACTAACTTTGGAAAAGAGCATCATGAATAAAGCTTCATTTTAACTTGTTAGCAAAAGATGAGGAACTAGATAAAGGACATGACCACTGGACCATTCAACTATTACTTATCTATCAGTCAGTTTATTACTTATCTATCAGTCCAGACCACTAGATCATTCAACTATTTTTATCTATCAGTTTATGAGAAAAAATATTTTAAGTGGATTGTTTCTGTTGCTTTTCCTCCTTATTTATACAACTTCAGGGGTGTAGGGATGTTCAGGGAACACCAGATCCTTTGGTGTGAGGGCTGCCTTCCACTTTTGGTGTCCACCTGCCACCTAACTCTCACTTGCAGCTCCAAGAAGCTGTAGAATATGCCACAGCCATGCTTGAGTAAAATGTTTTGGCAGACAGGCTAAACCAGGTTGGAGAAAACCAAGGGATTTCAAACCTTTTGGTGAGTTTAGGGAGGTGTCTTCCCCAAGCATATAAAGACTTCCATAGGGGAATAGGTGGATGTAAACAATTTGTTCCAACAGGCCATGAAAGCAGTAGAAGCAGGTGCTGATTATGGAGAAGGGAAGAATTTACAACCAAACAAGAGATAGAGAACATAATAAAGTATAATCTGATTTTGATTACATTAAATTAAAAAGTTTTGCACAAACAAAACCAATGCAACCAAGATTAGAAGGGAAGTAGGAAGCTGGGAAACAAGTTTTACAGCCAGTATCCCTGATAAAGTCCTCATTTCTCACATATATAGAGAACTGAGTCAAATTTATAAGAATACAAGTTATTCCCTAATTGATAAATGGTCAAAGGATATGAACAGGTAGGTTTCAGATGAAGAAATTAAAACAATTGTCATATGAAAAATGCTCTAAATTACTATTGATTAGAGAAATGCAAGTTAAAACACCTCTGAGGTACTCCCTCACACCTAGCAGATTGGCTAATATGACAGAAAATAAAAATGATAAATGTTGGAGAGAATGTGGGACAATTGGGACAATAATACATGGTTGGTAGAGTTGTAAACTGATCCAAGTATACTAGAGAGCAATTTGGAACTATGCCCCAAGGCCAATTAAACTTTGTATTCCCTTTGATTCAGTAATACCACTACTAGGTCTGTATCCCAAAGAGATGATAAAAAGGGAAAAGGACCCACAAGTCCAAAAATATTGTTAGAGAAGATGTGAGAAAATAGGAACACTAAAGCACCATTGTTGGAGTTGTGAACTGATCCAACCATTCTGAAGAGCAAGTTGGAACTATGCTCAAAAGGCTATAAAGCTGTGCATACCCTTTGAACCAGCAATACCACTACTAGGTCTATATCCCAAATAGATCATAAAAATGGTAAAAGGATCCACATGTACAAAAATATTTATAATAGCTCTTTTTGTGGTGGCAAAGAATTAGAAATTGAGGGGATCATCAATTGCAGAATGACTGAACAAGATGTGGTATATGAATGTAATGGAACACTATTGTGCTATAAGAAATGATGAGCAGGCAGATTTTTTTTCAGAAAAACCTAAAAAGACTTACATGAATTGATGTGAGTGAAGTGAGCAGAACCAGAGTATCCCAAGCAGTAACAACAGCACTATGCGATGACCAACTCTGATACACTTAGCTCTTCTCAGCCATACAATATTCTAAGAAAATTCCAAAAGGCTGAAAATAGAATATGCTATCCACATTCAGAGAAAAACTATGGAGTCTGAATGAAGATTGAAGTATACTATTTCCTCTTTTGTTCTTTCTCATGGTTTTCTCCTTTTGTTCTGATTCTTCTTTTACAATATGACTTAATGTGAAAATATGTTTAATATAAATGTACATATATAGCCTTATCATATGCATGCCATCATAGGGAAGGGCGAAAGAAGGGAGGTAGAAAAAAATTTGGAACTCAAAATCTTACAAAAGTGAACGTTGAAAACTATCTTTACATGTAATTGGAAAAAAAATAGAATACTATTAAGAAAAAAAGAAGTATGAGATATGCAAATTAGAAACATCTCTACTCCAAATGTTCATACAGACTATGTATGTACATGTGGTAGAGGTATGGATATGTGGTAGAGTTCATATTGGTATGATCAGCCACATTGGACACATTGTATTTTGACTCTGACAGTGATATCATTTTGGTCTTCTTCTAGGATGAAGGACAACAACCATGCAACCTCAAGATGTACTGTGTACATAAACAACTCAGAGTTAAGTGCTTCCTTTTAATCCCATTCCCAACAGAAACCTGGTAATATTAATCTAAGTAATCTGCTTTCCTACAGTCCAATGAGGATTGTTGATGGATTAGCCCATCATTTTAAAAATAATGCATGAGTGATCAATGAAGGATTTACAATATTGTCATTTGTCAAAACAGATTGATTGCCTTATTCCATGAAAGCAAAAAATTTTATGTTAGGCCACAGAGCATACGTGAGTGGTACCTTCACAACAATCTCATATGTATGTTTCCTCACCACTCACATAACCAACATGCTTGTCCCTCATTGCCTGGACTAGCACGGTAGCATTCTTGTAGGTTTCCCTATAGCAAGTCTGTCCCCACTCCAAGCCAATTTCCACTCAACTGCCCACAAGATTTTCTTGAATTACTGGTCTGACCATGTCACACACACCCTCCTTAATCAGTAAACTCCAGCAACTCCCTCTATGATCAAATATAAAATTTTATGTTTGCCTTTAAAAGTCTTTCCTAACCTGGTCCCTTCCTACCTTTCTAATCTTCTTGCACTTTACTACCTACTATACAGTCTATGATCCAGCTATATAGGTTTACTTACTGCTCCTTATACACAACATTTAATCTCTCTACTTTTAGGGCCTTTTTAATTGGCTTTCCCAAATGGCCATAATATTCTCTGTCCTCAGCACTACATCCTGACTTTTATGGTTTTTTTTCCCCTCAAACTCAATACGAAATCTTACTTCATGTAAGAAGCCTTTTCCTGTCCCCCACTCCCAACTGCTAGTGCCTTCCATCTGAGATTACCTTCCATTTGCACTGGATATGGGGGCAGCTAGGTGGCTCAGTGAATAGAGCATTGGGCACAACAGTAGCCTTGGCATCAGAAAGACTCATTTTCCTGAGTTCAATTCTGGCCCCAGACATTTACTGGCTATGTGACCCTGGGCAAGTCACTTAGCCCTGTTTGCCTCAGTTCCTCATCTATAAAATGAACTGGAGAAGGAAATGGCAAAACACTCCAGTATCTTTACCAAGAAAACCGCAAATGGGATCACAAAGATTTGGACACAACCGAAAAGGACCAAACAACAAGTACTGGGTAGATCTTGTATGTATTTAATTCCTTGCAAACTGCTTCACCCATTAGAAAGTGAGTTCCTTAATGCCAGGAATTGTGTTTTTGCTTTTTTTTTATCTCCTATGCCTAGTACAATGCCCGGTACACATTAAGTGTCTAACAAATGCTCGTTGACTGACTGATTAACCTAGGTTCACAACTTCCTTGGCATCTTCATCTACTTACTCTCTAATAAGTTGCCAAACTAGATTGCTCCCATCACAACAACATTTCTCATCCCACTAACACCTTTCTCTCCATTTATAATATCCTAATTCAAGCCCCCATTATTTCTCACATGGATATTCACAACAGTCTTATCATTAATTCCCTTACTTCAGTTCTTCTACTTTTTATTCATCCTCCATACACCAGGCAAAGTGATTTCAAAAAGTTGGTCTAATTGTATCACCACCAATGCCTTTATACTACCTCTAGGATAAAGTATAAAGTCATTTCTTTGCCATTTTACATTTTTTAAAACCTAATACCATTCTATCCTTCCTGTCCCATTACATCTTATTCCTCTTCCAAAAAGGTGGGACAGGGAATAGAGCACTAGGCCTGGTATCAGGAAGACCTCACTTCAAATCTAGCCTCAACACTTACTGGCTGTGTGACCCTAGGCAAGTCACTTAATGCATTTGCCTCAGTTTCTCCATCTATAAAATTGGGATATAATAGCACCTAGCTCCCAGGACTGTTGTGAGGACCAAATGAGACAATATTTCTAAAGCACTTAGCATAGTGCCTGGCATATAGTAAGTACTATATAAATGTAAGCTATTATCAGGTTTTTTTTTTAAACTATAGCCCAACCAAAGTGAACTTTTTGATGTTTCTCACACATGACACTTTCTATCGTGACTCCATATTTGTACACAGGCTGTTTCTCCACACCAGGAATCATTTCTTCCTTATTTCCACCTTTTGGAATCTCTGGCTTCCTTAGAGACTCAGCTCCGGTTACATCTTCTGCCTGAGGCATTTCTTGGTTCCCGTCACTACCATCTCTCACTGCCAGCACCTTTCTACAGTGGAATACCCTATGTCTGTTTTGTGTGCATAATAAATCACGTATATTTGAACATAATGCCTTTACTATTACATTGTAATGTCCTTGAAGGCAAGGATTTGCTTCTGTATCCCTAGTCCTGGCACGGTTCTTCACATAGTGGGCACTTAACTAATGATTGTTCATTGACTGATAAATGAATTTAGCATGTACTCATGAACCTCCTACCATATATACAAAACTTGATGGCAAGCACAAAAAGGATTCACATGAAATAGAAAATTGATCCCTGGGCTCTGGAAGTTTACAATCTAATAAGGAATCACAATGTATATGAGGTACTTATTAAAAGCAAGGTGGCACAGTGGAGAGAGTTCTTGGCCTGGAGTCACAAAGATTCATCTTCCTGAGTTCAAATCTGGCCTCCAGCACTTAGTAGTGATCCTGGGCAAGTCACTTAACCTTCTTGCCTCATTTGTAAAAAGGGCTGGAGAAGGAAATGGCAAACCCCACTCCAAAATCTTTGCTAAGAAAACCCCAAATGGGATCATGAAAAGCCAGATGTAGCTGAAACAACAACATTAAAAGTAGTACATTATTAAGAGCTAAAATAGTGGACCCAGATTAAAAAGTGATACTGGAGTTCAGGCAGTAGGATATCAGCACAGGGTGAAATGATTAGAGAAAGCTTCTTGGAGGAAGAGGGTCTTGATGGGGATTACCATGGTTTCTCATATATAGCTAATTATTCAAGTTTTTTAAAAAATTTCCCAAATCTTCAGGAATAAGTTAAACCTAAAATAATATTAGTAATATAATAATAATTAGTAATAATAATAAGTTAATAGATCATTTCCTAATGAAATCCAACTTTTTAAAACCATATGGTGGTAAAAATAAGTCTTAATTGTTAAAATCAACAAAAGCAACCAAGAATCAATAGATGACTAGTTGTTCTAAAAGTAATGGGGAAGATGATAGGAAGATGGTGGGCATTCCCATGAATAAGAATGAATTAAAATCTCACTGAGTTGTAGGTAATTTTGTACATTTACCTTGGTAAAATTTCTCCTGTTTGATTTGTCTGTGCATAGCAAGGAGGTGCAAGTATATTTAGTTAAGATAACTCATAGTTTGTCACAAAAGCAAGATTTAGTTATTTAGAAACTAGCTAATGTTCTCTACATACTCTGGCTTCTTTAGAGACTCTCCCAAGGCATACTGAATCCAGGTTTTAGGTCTGATCAGAGGCAATCTGTTAGAATGGGTAAGGAAGTAAACTTGGAGTCAGAAAAACCAGGATCACATGCTGGCTTTGACACTTACTATCAGAGTAACCATGGGAAAATAACACCTTTCTGAACTCACTTGCTCATCTATCAAATGGCTTGTAAGAAAACACTTTATGTCCTTTAAAAATACTATCAAAGTGTCATCTTTTTATTATTGGAAAGTTTCTTACTTAGAAGACCCTAAAGATACTGAGTTTCTAGGAAGGCAACGGAAAAAATCTTTAGCATTAAAGGAAGGGTATAAACTCTCAGGATAAGAGGTTTGACTGAAATACCAACTTTTGTACTAAATCCTAAGAAAATCATGTGCTTCTCAGTGGGGCTATATTTAGCTCCATTAGGGAAGACTCAAAGCACTAGTGATTGGCCACAACCGAAACCAAATCAATTACAGCTCATTGATGAGATAGGTATCTAAGGGCCTTTGATTATGGAAGAGAGCCTTGAGAAAGCCATAAGATGGACATCAAGGAGACCAGGTGCTGGAGCCAGAGAGTAATATTTTAGACCATCTCTCGTTCAGAGAATCTTGAATTTAGCCAAGTTTGAATAGCAAGCAGGTTGTTGTCTGCATTCATGGTAAGGGAACATTGAAAAGAAATGTGAACTTACATCAGTCTATGAGACACTCTGTGAGTCAGAGACGAGGGGTGGAGAGGAGAAGAGAAAAAAAGAGAAATACTTTTCTTATTTGTGTGTGGAGCCTTTGGCATTTATTAATCTAGCACTTATGATTGAAGGGCACTCTATGTATGACATTTCTGTAGCTTATATAAACTATGGGGGGTTCCTTATCCCAAATCATACTCTCACTGAAAAATTAGGTCCCCAGAGGGCTAGCTAGTTCTCCTTCAGAGCTCTAGGGTACTTCTTAAGGTACAACAGAACTCCTCTAAGGTTATCAGTTTGAGCCCCAATTGTGATATCTTTTCCCCCAAAATCAATCACCAATTACAGTTAGTCTCTTATTTATATCTTTGACTGACCCAGGATTAGCGACCCATCAACCAATTAACATCAGTTATCTTTAACAAAGGGATGTTTGCTGAGAAGGTAAGCAAGATTAAAGGTACAAAACATATCTCCCCCCAATGCTAGGAATACACTCTGACCTCTACTACCTTAGTCCTCTGGGATAGTGAACTCAAACTTAGAGCAATTACTACAAATCAATTCTGTATCCTTGCCAAGAAAACACCCAATGGGGTCACAAAGAGTCAGACAAGACTGAAAACAACTTAACAACAACAAAAACAAGGCATTTACTCTAACAAATTCACAATGACTTTAGCATAGACAGAGGATGAATCACTCTCTTGCTGCACCAAGATATGGCATTTCAGAGTCTATCAAGTGCTGGACTGGGTCAAGAGGGATAGGGTTCAAGACTGTGAAGATTCCTCTTCTAGCTCAGCTGCCAGTGAAGCCTGATATAAAATCCAATTCTTAGATGTCTGGCATCTCACTCTAATGACCTTTTAAAGTTGACATTATATCTCCAATAGCAGGAAAAAATAGAAAACAAACAAAAAAGCCAGAGACAGAAAACAGGCACACAAGGTCCTCACGATTTTATGATGGTGGCTCTAGGTGAGAGAGACCCCTCCCACACTGGCAAACCAACAGTGGTTCATCCTCCTCACTTGTCACCAGGGAAGGAAAAAGACATAAATGTACACCCCATAGCTAGAATGTTGTGCCTGGAGTCAGGAAGACCTAAATTTAAATCTGGGCAAGTTGCTTAATCTGTCTTCCTCAGTTTTCTCAATTCTAAAATGAGGATGATAATAGCACTTACTTCATAGGATTGTTGTGAGAATCAAATGAGATATTTGTCAAGTGCTTAGCACAGTGCCTGACACATAGTAGGCACTTAATAAATACGTGTTTCCTTCTTTCCTTCCCCATAGGAGTCTTTTGAATACATACTGAGTGTGTGTACTGGCTCAGAGGCCAGTTTGAAAAACTTTTCCTTACCACATTGTAAATGGGCAGGAAATAGTCATGGAATGCCTACCCACACATGTTCCTCACTGATTGGTCATTGGCTCAGTCAAACTCAGACCTCAGAAAGACCTTAACTTAAAAAGGCCAAGGTCTCCCACTGAATCCTGGACCATATGCAGTTGTCCTGATCTATTTCTTGCCACTGGACCCAAAGGGCTCCAGAGTAGAGAGTGAGATTGGTAACTTTTCACAGCCCTCTCTCACTTAAATCCAATTCACTAGAAAGTCATGGCATCACCTTCCTGATGTCATTATCCTCTTTGAAAACAAAGGACGAACAGCAGCCTGTGAGTTAGTAGTAAGTAGGGACCCAACTGGCCAGTTCCAGTTGGGCAATACAGCTCCCTTCCTCTTTCCTTCCTTTCTCATTCCTTCTTTTCCTCCCTTTTCTTTCTCCCTCTTCTTCCTCTGTCTACATAGGGAATAATACCCTTACCTGCAGTTGCTCTGCCCAAAGAAATACAAATTTTGATGGCTAAAACTTCACAAAATATCATGGAATAAATGGCCTAGATTTCTTAAGGACTATGTCTTAAACTCAAATCTCTCTAGCTCTCACTGATTGACCAAAAATAGGTCCCAGCCTAAGCCACACTTGGTCATTGTTTGGGCCCTGATGGCTCCATGTGAGTGTAAATAGCAATTGTTTCTGTTGTGGCCAGAAACCCTAAAGGTCTTCCCCTCTCAGACTGATTCTTTTTTTGACTAGGTAAAAGAGGCCATTCTTTGCCTTACTTCTTATTTAGGCTTAATCACTGAATAGGCATTGCCTCAGTCAAATTGAGACTTGGGAAAGACCTTAGTTTAAAAAAGCCAAGGTCTCCCACTGCATCCTGGGCCATCTCCAGTCATCCTGATCTATATCTTGCCACTGGACCTAGATGGCTCCGGAGGAGAAAGTGAGGCTGGTGACTTTGCACAGCCCTCCCTCACTTAAATCCAATTCATTTGCAAGTCATGGCATCACCTCTGTGATGTCAAGGTCCCCTTCGAGAACGAAGGCCAAACAACAACACATACTCCAAAGTAGTGAGAAGGATTCTCTATCTCACATTTCCAGAACCAGATTCCCCATTCATCCACGTGGTTTTAGGGTGACTCTCATTGAATAATTGGTCACAAAGCATCCCCAAGACCACTGCTTCCAGCCCAACATTCAGAGCCATCATCCTAGGGAGCAACCTGTGCAGAGGAGGCCTGACATTCTCATAATTGCCAGCCAGTTGCCACTCATAGGGCAGGCAAGCCAGCCTGGCTAAAGTAGCCAGGAAGCCTGTGAGTGAGAGATGGGAGGCAGCATGGGCCTGATAAGTCAGACCACTACTTCTACATTGAACACCATCTGCCCTCTGATCCTGATCAAGGGACAGCCCAGGACCCTGAACCCAAGAACCTTGGACAAGAGCAATGCTTCCAGCTCTGTGCCCTCAACCATCATCCTGAAAAGCATATCTGTATAACTGCAATCTAGCAACTGTTTCTGCAGGTGCCAAAGCGGCTGAAGAACCAGAGAAGAAAGTTATTATTCTCAAAGTCCTTGTCCTTGTCAAATAATTCTACTTCAGAAACTTACATCATCTCATCAGAGGAAATATCATTAAAGATGAGGTACTAATATCTACTTTGCTGCCACACCCTAAGGACCGTGAACGACTTTGCTACCTGGCTTGCAGCTGAAACCTTTCATATGTGTTAGCTCCCCCATTAGATTCTGACCACCTTGAGATCGGGAACTGTCTTTCTTTTCTATTTGTATCCCCAATATTTAGCACAGTGCTTTGTACATAGAAGCACTTAATAAATGTTTTATCCATTTATTCAGCTGCCCCTCCCCTGCCAATTACATCTCAACTGACCTTCATAAACTTCTGAAGTGGGTAGACAAATATTCCCATTTTACAGAGGAAGAAACTAGATCAAATGGCCTCAGATAGTTTCTTGCCAAGGTCACATGATGCACACACACACACACACATATATACATACATATGTATGTGTGTGGGTACACACACACACACACACAAAGTAATTATTAAAGTTGAGATCTGAAACCAGGTCTTTTTTTTTTTTTTGGAAACCTGGGTCTCCTCTTGCACAGGCTGTAAGAGTAGTAGCTGCTCACAAGCCTAACCCCAATATTGATAAGCGTGGTAGCTTTGACATATGCCTTTTTTTCTGACCTGGGCAGGTTTGCCCTTCCTTAGGCATAGTCCAGCAGACCCCGCTCCCACAGGCTCACCATTTTGGTGCCAAACATAATGCAGACACCTGAGAAGCTTTAGCCCTACTGCAGCTCAGAACTCCTACACTGACCTCATCCACCCGCCTCAGCCTCCCCAGCTGCAGGACATAGGCCTCCATCAACATAACAAAAAAAAAAAAATCTTCTGACTTCGAGTCCAATGTTCTATCTACTATACCACCTTAAATATGGGGTGATTGTTGTACTGGCCATTTTATAGCCCACAGGATAATGCTAGACAAAGAACAGAAACTTAATTAAACTTATCTTTTACTCTTGTGTAACTCTCCATAGTTTTCTTTGGTGAGTACACTAATTCTCAATAGAAAAAAAAGTTCTTCACATTGTGTTACACATCATCACATCAAATGGCACCATTATTCTCAGCTTCCACATCTGTATGCAAAGGATAGTAGTAACAGTCCTCTGATTAAGTCATGGTCTACTAATTAAGATTAAAGAATGTTTTGTAGGAAATATAAATATTATTTTAACAGTTTGGGAACTTGTAAGCATTATGTAATTAGTACATTATGGCCAACTAATACATATTGCCGATTGAAACTTTTGGGTTTGGGTTTCTGGTTTGTTTTTGGTTTTGCTTTTTTGAAAGCTAGGGATAAAATGCTTCAAAACTGAAAAGAAAGAAGAAAAATACGGGCAGGATATGTCTGGAGAAACGATGATAACAGTGATTGATTACCTTACATTTTTAGGGCACACAACTTGGTGTCAAATTGCTAAGGAAGCACGTTACAACCAACACTGACTTTTCCTGACTCTACAGAGCAAATAGGAAAGAGATTAGGGAATAAATCCACCGTTTCCACGGGTAGCCGGCTCTCGCTGCCCAAAAGTGTTTGACCGGAGGCATATAGCAGTATTTTTATTCCCTGAAAGTAGTTACCTCAGCCAATGTACCCGATGTGATATTCCTGTTGGGAATCCAATTCTCCTTGTCACCTATTCATTCCATCACCAACCCAAGTCACTTCACAGGCAGATTCCTGGGAGGAAATGTTCTCCTTACCACAGGCTCCGGGGAGTTAGGGCCTCCATCAATCAAGTAAATAGAAGTTATTTTTGCCAACTTGCATGACATAAATTGTCACCCGAATAAGCCAAAGCTGCCCCTGTGCACTTGGGTGACAGGAAATAGATACTTCTTGCCTATAAGCTAAACATAGCATAGTATTCATTCTCATTCACAATGAACACATTTAGGGGGTCCTTAGACAGTAATGAAATGGATGAGGGAATTCAAGAAGATAATGAACAAACAGAAATGATCCAGAGGGTACTGGCTCAAAAGAATGAGAGTGGTCTGTTGGGAGCCAAAGGCAATGACAGATAAATCAGTAGTTTGGAGAAAATTCAGGTTTATTAGACACCCCTCCAATCCCACCCTCCCACCCCCTACACACACACACCTCCAACAATAAAAGATGTATTCACCTATGAACACTAAATTTGGATTCTGATTCTTTTACTTACACAACCTATGTGACCTTTAATATATCTCATAACCTCTTCAAGTGTCAGTTTCCTCATAATTAAGATGAGAAGGTTAGACTTGACCATCTCTAAGATTCTTCCTAGCTCTCAAAGTCTTGGAACACAGATTTAAAGGTAGCTCGATAATACTCATTCCAACTCTTTCATTTTACAGATGGGGAAACTGAGGCCCAGAATGATAAATTGACTTAAGGTCACAGAAGGAGAAGAAACGGTAAAACTCGCCTCAAACCCAAATCCTCTGGCTCCAAATCTGACACTCTTTCTATTGAATCATGCTGCCCTTTGAAAGTCTTAAATCTCCAAAGCCCAAGTGGAATTCCATCCTCTTTCTAGACCAATCCAATACACCATTATTTTTCTCCTTTTATGACATATGGTCCTTGACATTCCATGCCCTTATACCCTCCCATAGTCTACTAAGTATATCTTATTTCTTTAAGTACACTAAATGATTTCCTTTAGAGTAAGGCCTACTCTAATTTTCAGTATGGGACAAATAAGCATCATTCATGAGAGTTCATCAAGATGATTCCATGACAACATATTCCTTTTGTTTTTACAACAGAGAGCAAAGCAGTTGAAAAATAAAAGTCACTTGAATATAGAGAACAGGATGGTTCAATGGTTACTGAACCGAACAGTAAAATTCTGTACAGGAAGTCCTAAAAATCTTAATACAATTTTAAGCTATTAAAGCTTAAGCACTAAGAATTTGGTGAAACCCTGTATATCTAGTGCCAGTCTCTCCCCTGAATTTGAGTCCTACATCACTGATTGATTGTTTGACATTATAAACTGGATGTTTAAGAAACATCTTATATTCAAAACATTCAAACCTGACCTTATTGTCTTTCCCTCCAAGTTCTCTCTACTTCCAGGCTTCTCTATTCTGGTTGAAGGCAGTATCTTCCAGTCTCCAAGATTCCACTCTTTATTCTTTCCTGACCCACATATCCAATATTACCAAATCTTATTATTTCTACCTTCACAATATTTCTTTCCTCCAATGCCTTTTCTTCTCTCACACAGCTACCACGTTAGTTCAAGCCTTGATCACCTTTTGCCCAGATTATTATCACAATCTCTTAACTGGTCTCTGTGATTTAAGACTCTCACCACTCTAGTCCATCCTATACACTAGAAATATAACAGAACATGTGACTCCTCTACTCAGTCCTTCCCAAATTTTTCCTATTACTCCCAGTATTGAATAAGAAATTCCCTTTTTAATCTTTAAAGCCCTAAATAACCTATATCCAACCTATCTTTCCAATCTATTTGGACATTAACCCCTACCCCCTACATTCTGCAATCTGGACAAACTAGCCTTCTTTCTCTTCCTCATACATGGTGCTCTCTCTCCTGTCTCCATGCTACTGATTTTCCACATACCTAGATTGTATTTTCTCCTTACCTCTACCTCATAAGAGTCCTTCTCTTCCTTTAAGATTCAGTTCATGCATCATATTCTACATGAAATCTTTCATGGTAGCCTGAATTATTAATGCGCTCTCTCCTACACGATCATATATTTAACAACATCATATATATATATTTATATTTATTAATTTTATTTTTAAGCTATATACATTTTATATGTACTTGTTATCTCCTCTCATTAAGCTCCTTATGAATAGGAACTTTTTTGTCGTTTGTGCTCATATCCAAAATACTTAGCATAATATCTGAAACAACGTTGTTATTTAGTGTTTCACTTGTGTCCTACATTTTATGACCCCATTGGAAATTTTCTTAGCAAAGATACTGGAGTGATTTGACATTTCCATCTCCAGATCATTTTTTATAGATGAACCACTGAGGTAAACAGGGTTAAGTGACTTGCCCAGGGTCACACAGGTAATAAGTGTCTGAGGACAGATTTGAATTCAGGAAGATGAGTCTAACTGACCTCAGACCCAGCACACTATCCTCTCTCCTACCTAGCTGCCTAGTCTGGAACAATAGCAGGTACTTAATATCCACTTGTTCATCAATTGAATGATTGAATAAGACATCACTGGAAACAGAATGAAGCATTATAGTCTATCTCAAAACTTTGTTGACACTGAAAACAACGTATTAGTGGGAATACTTATGTCAAGGAGAATATCAAGCATACTTGAACAAAAAGTTATGAAATTCAACTAAACAAACATTTACTATATACCTACTGTGAGCAAGATGTACCACATTTTTTTTTTGGTTGAAATTTTAGGATGCAAATTATATTGTCAGAACATGCCCAGCAGAATATTTTAGGTGGATGATAATAAAGACTCACAGAAAGGACAATGGAAAGGATCTTGGGCACAATAGTATTTTATTGTGTGTTGGGACTATTTTATCTGTCTTTGAATCTCCAGATCCTTTTGAAATTCATGGAAATTAGTAAGTGAGCAACCACCACAATAGCAACAGCAATACTTTAAGGCTTGCAAAACATTTTTGCAAATACTATCTCATTTTATCCTTACAACAACCCTGAGAAGCAATAATAGCTAACACTAACATAGTGCTTACCGTGTCCCAGGCACAACGCTAAATGCTTTACAGTTATGACATCACAACAATCCCACAAGGCAGATGCTATTACTATCCCTATTTTACAGATGAGTAAACCAAGGCAGGGGAAAATAAAATGATTTGTCCAGAGTCACACAACTAGTAAGCATCCATGGCAGGATTTGAACTCAGGTCTTCTTGGATACAGATCTAGCGTTCAATCCACTATGCTAACTACTCCTAGTTAATAATTAATAAATGTTTATTAAGTGATGGAATGATGGTTTGTTTTTCTAATTCTGTAAGAAGGTTAATAATTGCTCTTGGTGAATATTTGTTGATTGATTATGATTTTCCAATTCTGTTAAAAGCGTAACAAAAACATTATAAGCCACTTATACTTTAGTGCAAATCGAGAATCTGAAATCAGGTTTCATTGGAAAGTGATGAGATCTAATGAGTGTGGAGTGAAAAATCATTAAAGTGCTGAGCATTGAGAGCAGAGCAGGGCATTAGAGGAAGAAAGAATACTTGAAGGGGAAAGAACATGTAAACAGGGAGCTAACAGTGAAAGACAAACTAAACTGACTTCACACTTTTGCCTAAGGCTCTTCCTGGAGCCAATCCTACAAAATGTGAAGAAAGCATATTACTAGCTTCTTTTTTAAAATACCAGAGATGTTCACCCCAAATAAAAACATCTATCAATTTCTCCAGGCTATAATGAGTCTCCTGTAATCAAGGTTTCAACCATAATCTGTGTTGTCACTGAACAAATGAGATGGTCTGCAAAGCTGGAGAGGCCCTATATCAAACTGAAGCAGAGTTCCCAATTTTCAAATCTGGGTTAAAGAACTCACAAAACTTCTCAAAAATACAAATTCATTTAATGTCAAGTAATGAAACTGATTTTCACTTCAATAAAATATTGTTAAGTTCACAATTTCCATATGTCCATAGAGTCGGTACCCTATAACATCATTTACTTTGATTAACTCCTCCATTAAAAAAAAGAATTATATTGCATTGATTCTACAACCCTGGGTCTGGGCTGGAAATCCTTTATTTGTCCAGTAATTTTCATCTCTAAAGCACCATGAGTAGAATTACCCATTTTTTTAACTATGAGGCATCATACATAGTGAGACTGGGATGCAACAACTGATCTGTGCAAAGTATGCTATTGAATTGTTTTAGACATAAAGCTGTATAAGCTTCACCTACATGGCCACATCTCCCATTTAATAAACACTCAGCTCTATTTATTGTAAAACCAGATAGGCCTACCAAGGGTTGGCTCCCCACTTATCTTATCCTCACTTATCTTTTTGAAACAAGATATGTAAAAGCTTTCAAAGTATGCTAATGGGACTGTGACTTTCCAAGTTTCTGGATGGCCCATGATCTTGGTATCTTCTTCAGCATTGATCAATAAGTGGGCTGAAGCCCGCCCATAATTTTGCTCTATTGGGAATGTATGCATGCCTGTGTGTTTGTGTGCATGCAAGAGGGAGAGAAAGAGACAGAAACAGAGAAAGACAGAAAGGGAGAAGAGATATAATGGGAATTATCAAGCTTGTCATCCATCCCATCCTTCTGGACTTCTCTGCAGCATCTGATACCTTCAGGGTTTTGTGACACCACCCTTTACTGACTATTCTATCTGTCCCACTGCTCCTTCTCAGCCTCCTTTATTCAATCTTCAGGCACTTCATGTTCAAAGCTGTAAGTGTCCCCAAAAGTTCAGTCCTGGGACCTCTTTTTATTTTACTTGGTGATCTCGTCAGCTCCCAGGGGTTCAACAATCATATCGGCACAGAAAATTTATATAACTAGGCCTAGTATCTCTCCTAAGCTTTAGAGCAAGGAGACAAGCATTTCTTAAGCACCTACTATGTTCCAACCATACTGCTAATCACTTTACCTATGTTATCTCATTTGATCTTCACAACAACCCTGTGAAGGTGATGGGGGTACAGTCTCTGAGAACCCCCTTCAATCTGGAGTACAATCTCTGGGAATCCCCTTGAACTCTCCTTGAATCTTCCCACTAGATCTGGCCTTTGCCTAAGGCAATAAGCCTTTCATTATCTAGGCCCAGATCTCTACCTGGCCTAGACCTCTATTGTCCAGCTGCTTCCCACCCTTGATCCCATCAAAATCCCATTCTCTTGTTTCCTGGAGTCTTGACCTCTAGTCACCCCAGTCCCATCAAGATCCTCCTTAGACTCCTCCTCAAGACCCTCCCTAAACCCCTCCTCTAGTCATCCCAGACTACTTGACCACCCCTAGATCCCTCCCACAATCTTTCTGTATGTAAGTTTCATCTTGTCTCCATGAAGACACTTAGATTCAATCTAGCTCAGCTCAGATTGATCTGGCCCGATGGCATTAGCGTCACAAATGCTCAGGCTCCTTAAGAGTCTATCCAATATGGCAAATCCTTAATAAACTTTGTCTTTTTCCTTGGCTGAGTCTTATTCTTTCAGCAGGACCCAGTGTGTTGGTATTTTTGGGTCTCGAGCACCCCTCAATCCCAAACCTCATCAGAGAGATGCTATTATCATCCCTATTTTAGAGTTGAGGAGACTGAGGTAGACAAGTTAAATGACTTACCCAGGGTCATACAACTAATAAGTATCTGTAGTTCCATTTGAACTCAGATTTTCATGACTTCAGGACCAACACTCTGCACTCATACATAAGGCATGCCTTAACAGCGCCCTTTCAGACAGCTTGAAATGCGTGTCCCAATAGACGACTCAAGCTCCACATGTCTAAAATAGAAATTATCATTTCCCCCCAGCCCTCCTCTTTTCTGAGCTTCTGTATTACTGTCTATTATATCATTCTCCCACTCTCCCAAGCCTGAAACTTCAAAGCCATCCTCAAATTTTCACTCTCACTATCTATCCGATCCATCAAGAAATCTTGCAGTGGATAGAGCTCTCGAACTGAAATAAGGAAGTATGAGTTTAAATCTGCCCACAGACACTTAGTGAGTGACTGGCCAAGTCACTTGACCTCTGTCTTCCTCAGCTCACTCATGTATAAAATGGGGATAATGATAGTACTTACTTCCCAGGGTTGTTCTGAGGTAAAATAAGATATTTGTAAATTGCTTTGCAAACCTTAAAACCCTATAGAAATTCTAGCTATCATCATTCTTATATTTTTGTCTCTATCTCCTCTATATGTCCCCTTCTCACACAGCCACAACACTGGTTTAGGCCCTCATTGTCTCTCTCCTGGACTACTGCAGTAACCTTTTCATGAGCCTATCTGCCCATTCCAGTCCATTCTCCACTTTGCTATCATGCCACCTCATGGCTCAACTGCCCTCTTAGAAGCCGTTGGTAGCTCAGTTTACAGAGTGTGGCCCTGCCATCACTAAGTGTAACTTAGTAACTAAGTACATAAAATATATGACTTTTATATACCTTAATATGTGTGTGTGTATACCCACAAATATACATATACCTGTATGTTTGTATGTTTATGTTTATATTCTTTTGTACCTAGTTATTTACATAAAAGATATACATATCTTATAAGTAACTTATATATACATATTTTATATATTATATATACATATATGTAATTAAGATATATGTATATTGTGATGAATAAAAAATCCCAAAGATATAGTTTCTGGGTAATCAATAAGCAATTAATTAATTATGGATAGCAAATAATTAATAAATTGAGGTCATTAACCACCCCCCCCCACAATGATGAACCCGGGGGTGACTGAATGTTTAAATACCCTTGGAAGCTCAAGTGTTCCCAATAGGTGGAAATCAACTCTGATAGGTTAACAATTAATGAGAGAATGGATATTATAATGAGAGGTGGGCCTATTCTATAGAGGGGCTGGGTATCTGACTCTAATCCTGTCATTCTGATAGACTCTTCTCTACTCAGACTCTTCCCGCAATCTAGAGAAAGAGGCCTATTCTCCACCCATTCTTACCTGAGTAGAAAAAAGGTGGAGTTACCAGAAGAGTTCCACATAGATGAGGGGGTCTGAGTTGAGTGAATTCTTTGGGCAAGGTCAAAAATATCCTTTAAAAGCTGGGCTTTGATTGAGGAAATTGAAAGGGAAGAAATCCTGGATTCTCCCCTCCCCCCCATTGTATGTATGTGTGTGTGTATGTGTTTGTGTGCATGTATGTGTTATTTACATGTTGTTTCTTCCATTAGAGTATAAGCTTCTTGGGGCAGGGACTGTTTTTTGCCCTTCTTTTTATCCCAGTACTGAGCATAAGCCTATCACATAGTAAATATTTAATAAATACATGTTGACTTGACTTGATATGATCTCAAAAACTATCAGGGAAATTCCTAACTCTATTCAAATAGAAAAATCTAAATCTAAGTTATCAGTGTATTTTTGTAAATGATCCAAACCAATAGAGGAATGCAAATTAAAGTAACTCTGAGGTTCTACCACATATCCACAGATAGACAAAGTTGGCAAAAAAAAATGGGGAGGGGTGGGGAAGACTAATGTTGGAGAGTCTGTGGTACTTTAATGCACCATTAGTGGAGCTGTGAACTCATCAAGCCATTCTGGAAACAATTTGGAAGCATCCCTTCCACCAGCCAACTCCAACTTGATGAGTCCCAGGGTCTCTAAGAACTCTTGAAGGCACAAGGTAGCCATCTCAGAATAGTCACTAGTTCACCTAAAATCACAAAAGAGAGCCAAAACCCTGGCTCAAGTTTGCCTAAGCTAAATATTTGCTTTAGCTCCACCCCTTCTTAATCATTCTTAGGAAATGACCAAAAGAGTTCTAACCCAAGACAGAAAGGAAGAGTGTCAGGTGAGTGGGCCACTCCTCTTTACACATCTACTGAGTCATCAACTCTTCAACCTCCACATCAGAAGCCTTTAAGGCGACTCTTCCTCATCTCCAAATACAAGCTCCTGAGCTATCTCCCTTTCCTATACCCCAAACTTCCATATGTTTGTCTGGAACCATGAATAGAGACTTAAGCCTGCTCCAAGAGATAGCCCCTCCTATTTTGGAAACTTGTCATTGTTAGTCAGTAACGTCCAACTCTCCACGACCCTGTGGATCATACTGTTTATAGGTTTTCTTTGGCAAGGATATCAGAGTAGTTTGACATGTCCTTCTCCAGAGGTTAAGTGACTTGCCAAGGGTCACACAGCTAGTAAGTGTTTGAGGCCAGATTTGAACTTCAGTCTTCTGGACTCCAGGCCCAGGTGAATACATGGGATGTGCATCTTTGAGTTCAGCTATTATTTCTCTCCAAGCAAACACTTGCTAGGGGCCCCAGTTCTTCTCAGGTCCTTCCCCTTGAAGGATTCTATGCAAGCTAGTTCTTCAAATCAGTAGGTGTCTCTTTTCAAAGGACAAACCAGTTTTAAATAAAGGGGTGGATGACTTTTAACAAACAGAAAGGCACTTCCTAATTTATCTGAGACTGATTCGAGTAGTTGGAGCTCAATGGGAAGAGGTAAATTATGTTGCACATTCCAAAACATAGGAATGTAATTGGGTATCAGTCAATAATTTATGATATTGCCTAAGATGGTTAATCAAGCAGCTTCTTTTTTCCATTTTATTTATTTTTATTTTGGGGAGACAATCAGGGCTAAGTGACTTTCCCAGGGTCACACAGCTACTAAGTGTCAAGTGTCTGAGGCCAAATTTGAACTGAGGTCCTCCTGACTCCAGGATACAGTATCCACCTCACCACCTAGCTGCCCCTAAATAAGTAGCTTTTTGACAAGGAAGTTTCTCTTTTACCTATAAAGATATTCAAATGAAACAGGAAAAATAAATCAACAAAAACCACTGGATCTGAAGTCAGGAGATACGGGATTTAATCCTGGCTCTTCCATGAACCTTTGTAACCTTGGAATGTCACTTCTGCAGCCTCACTTTCCTCATCTGTGAAATGAATTGTACTAGATGGCCTCCGTGGTCCCTTCTAGAAATGAATTGTTCTAGATGGCCTCCGTGGTCCCTTCTGGTTCTATATCTAGAACCCTATGATTCTCTAGTTTCAGATGGATCACTTTTAAGTTTAAAGCCTCAGGCTTTCCTGGTCATCGGTTTCCCCCAAGTGCCGTTTATAACTTCCCGACTCTAAAGTATTAAAATTTTCTCCATGGTTCTAATTACCTCATTGAAGATTAATCGAGGTATCATGGTAGTCAATACTTCATCAGAATGTATTTGAGAGGACCCGGGCATATGAAGCTTATGGCAAAAAAAGAAAATAAACAAGAAAACAAACAAAAGCATAGATCTAAAGAATCAGTGCTCCTATACTCAAGGAAATCAAAGCTGGAGGCAAGAACTTGAGTCACCAAGGAGGAGGACGATGCAAATCCTTGTAATAATTCAGAGTTTTGGATAAAGAACCAGGTTTCTCCAGCATATGTACTTTGGTATGGAAGTACTGATTTGAGCAATTTCTTTTTTTTACTGTAAGTGTGGAATCCCCTAGGCCCTTTGAGAATCTTCTCCACTCACAAAGTTAATTAGAGCGTTCAACCCCAGACACTTGCAAGAACCTCTGTCCTGTACCTTTTAGATGTGTTCATGGCCATATAATCAAATCATCCTAGCGTTTGCTTGTTTTTGTTCTCATCTGAAAAATGCAGAGACTTGACTTCGATTATTATATTTTCATTTGCAGCAATTAGTTACTATCTTACAACTGGCCTGTTTGCAGTAATGATTGCCTAGAGATTTTGTTAGTGCCATCAGCCTCTTGCCAGCTTTTCTACAACAGATGGAGAGGCATAATCAAAGTCTTCAGCTAATAATCTCACATTTGTATAGTATTTTCCAAAGTACTTAATCACAACAACGCTATAAAATACAGTAACAATATCATTTTCTACGTTTGATTGATAAAGAAATTGAGGCTTAGAGAGGTTGAGTGACTTACCTAATCTAGGTAAACTTGCACAACCCAAAGGGGTAAAAGGTGGAACTCTTGATTCTAAACCTAGTCTTTTTTTTTCCCCCATTGTGCCCTGCTGCCTCTCCAGTTGCAAAGTTACAGAGTGATCAGGACCTCAGAGCCCATCTAGTTCAGTCCACATGTGAACAGAGAGCCCCTGTACAGTATACTTGACAAGTAAGCATTCAGCTTTTGCTTAAAAACTTCTAGTGAAGGGGAATCTGGTTTTGGAAGCTTTGCTTTTCCAAATTACTATGAACACCCATTTTGACATGCCATCTAAGGTTAACTGTACAAAAATTCAGCAGGCAACACACCTCTATCAATCTCCTACCATAGTCAAAACTAGATGTTCTATTTGACTCCAGAGGATAGGACTCAGAATCATAGATGGAATTTGAAGATGAACAGATTTGGGGTCTTTCAGAGGGTGGGAGATAGCTTGTCAAGTATTTGGGGAATAGGATGCTTGATGTTCTTAAGGTGAAGATCTGACCATGTTTCACACACAGACGCACACACAAACACAGAGAGTCAATAAACTCCAGTTCTTCCTTATATCCTACAGGATCAAATATACAGTCCTCTGCCTGGCATTCAAAGCCTTTTACAACTTGCCTCCCTCCCTGACTTATCCAGTCTCCTTACACCTTACTCCCTTTTTATAAAAACTTTGGAATCTTTTTTCCCCAAATTTTATGTGCATGTACAAGAGTTTCCATAGTTTTTTTTAACCTTTCTTTAGCACAAATTCTAAGAAGGAATGCTCATTTCTCCCCTGTGGTTATTATCATTTCCACCCTAGCAACTGGTCTCTCCTTGGTAAGAATCAGATTTAAAATAGAATTTCCCCCTTGTTGGTTACTATACTTACTAAAAAATAAAAGTGAGGCAAGTCAAGAAAGTATTAATTCTTCTCCTTTTGACACTAGGGAAGCCCTGGCAGAACTCTGTGTGGTTTGAATCACCTCTATCTATAATATTATGCCTCTGTAAGGACTTTCTGTCATGCTCCAGAAATTTCTTCATAAGGGAAGCTCATTCTAGTTCTGGAAAGGCAGTCAGTCATGTCTCATTACACTCCAGGCTATACTCCAGATTCTGACTACTCTTGCCTTAATCTCTCCCTTACACACACACACATACACACACACACACACACACACACGCGTGCGAATTGCGTTCTTCCATTAGAGTGTAAGTTCCATGAGAGCAGGGACTGTCTTTCTGCATGGTGTTTGTATCCCCAGTATGTAGGAAACTTCCTGACCCAATGCTTGTTGACCTACTGACTGAGCACATGATTTATTTACAGTTTTTATTCAGGTATTCTGAAATATATTTACTGATGGCACTTCTGTTTTTATCGCCATTGTTCTTCATGCAAATACTCCCCTAGCACACTTCCCCACTGTGGTTCCTAAATTTCCAATAATGAGGATATTATCTTAACATGTAATGCTACGCAGTCCTGCCTCTTCACCAACGTTTCTTTTTAATGAGACATGCTCTTCCACAGCCATATTCCAGATATGGGTCTCTCCTCGTCAGGTTCCTACGTGCCTATAAAGGCAGATTTGCCCCCTTGTGTTAGGATCTCCAACTTATCTTGCTTGAAATACAAGTGGAAATTGAGAGGCCATTGACAAAACTGGCCCAATTTGAGTGGAGATTCTTTGTTGAAAAGTAAAGGGAAATAAAGTTAGGCAGAGCAACTGAAACTTAATGTAGTTAGTACTATGGTAAAGACCATGTTTTTGAAAGATTCAATCACAAATAGGATGGGCTGTTGGATGGACTACAATTGCAATACTCTGAAAGCTTTCAGAAAATCTAGAAGGTGGAATCACAGAATCTCAGACCATTAGAAGGAAGGGGAGATGAAATGGACACCTAGGTAACACAAGGGATAGAGTGCCAAGCCTGAAGTAAGGAGACTCATCTTCCTGAGTTTAAATTTAGCCTCAGAAACTTAGCAGCTGTGTGACCCTGGGCAAGTCATTTAACGCTGCTTGCCTCAGTTTCTTGTCTATAAAATGAGGTAGAGATGGAAACGGCAACCACTCCAGTATCTTTGCCAAAAAAACCCAAAAATGGGGTCATGAACAACAATCCTTTTTTATAGATGAGGAAACTGATACCCGGAAGGTGGAGTGACTTATTCTAGGTCATGTGTCTAGTAAGTAATGGGTCTAAGAACCCAAGTCTTCTGTCAGTCAGTCACAACACAATTTAAGTGGTTTCTATGAGGCAGGCACTGTACTAAGTGCTAGGAATACATAGAAAGGCAAAAATGGCCCCTTCCCTCAAGGAGTTTAAATTTTAATGAAGGAGATTATGAAAATAACTCCACAAATACAAGAAATAGGCAGAATAAATGAAAAGTAATCCCAAGGGGAAAGACACTAGTGGTTTAGGTGAAAGGGGAAAGGGCTCTTACTGAGGGTGGGATTTGATTTGAGCCTTAAAGGAAGCCTGGGAAACTAAGAGAAGAAGGTAAGGCAGGAGAGAATCCCAAGCATGGGAAACAGGAAGTGAAAAGGTGTGGAGATGTGAAGTGACATATCATGTTGGGGAAATTACAATTAGGTCAAATTAGCTGCACTTTATTTCTCTCCATAAATCATAAAATGTGTAGAGAGGGAGAATGTGTAAGATGAGCAAAAATTTAAGGAGTCAGGCTATGAAGAAATTTAAAATTCCAAATAAAGGAGTTTATATTTGATCCTGAAGATAATAGGTAGCCAGAGGAGTTTTTTTGAGTGGGGTAAGGCAGGGTAATGTGGTGAATGCTTTAGAAAATCTGAATTTTATATTTATGCTTTTTAAAAAATCACATTGATAACTGAGTGGTGGATGGATTGCAGAAATGGAGTGAAAAAGTGAATTAGCAGACTATTGAAACAGTCCGATTGAAAGGTGATGTATATCTGAAGCAGCTGGTGGAGAGAAGGGGACAATAAATGGAGACGTGGATGTACAAATGATGAGACTTAGCAGTGGATCAGATACACAGTCTGAGTGAGGATAAGCCTAATGCTCTTGTCTGTTAGAAAAATCCAGTTATGAGCTGATGAAAGATTGAATTGGTAGGATGTCAATGAAAGGTAAAGAGGTAAATTTCTGAGATACATCAAAGAAGGAAATGAAAGGACCTGATGAAAGAGAGGACAAAGGGACTGAATGAGAGAGGGAATGCAGAGATGACTTCTAGATTTCTCACCTGAGAGTCTAGGCTAATGCTGGTTGAATTAATAATCAATAAACATTTATTAAGCACCTACTATGTGCCAGGCACTGTGCTAAGCACTGGGTGTACAAAAAGAGACAAAAGGCAGGCCCTGTCCTCAGGGAGTTTATGATCTAATAGATTTAAGATGTCTTCCCTAAGGGCTTAAATCTTGGAGTCCTGTTAGCAGTCTCTTGTGAATTATGAAATAAGGTAGCTTTATCTTTGTTCTTAAGTTGCAGTCAGATAAATTACTTCAAAATGAGACTCTCCATAGTGAGGAGCTAGGAGGCCATGACTTAGGTAGGAAATTCATTTGATTTTTTTATTTGATCTTAATTTCTTATAATAGATGTCATTTTACAATGGGAGATTATGTTGGAGAATAGAAACCTGTTTCTGATTATTCCAGTAGATTGTAAACTCCTCCAAAAAACACAAGTTCTCTCATGGCAGGAACAATTGCATTTATTTTTTTTGGTATTTATGTCCCCAGGAAAAGTACCTGACATGAATAAATGTGTATTGGATGTCTTTGTAAAGCTGTCTAGGAAAAA